>NW_027658671.1:0-155000 GCF_041902795.1 Electrophorus electricus | reverse complement strand
ACTCACTCACTCATTCTTTCTACATACACACTATCACTGTATCACTATCACAACATGTATTGTGTGTGTTTGCACATATGTACTGATCTGTAAGTGTGAGGAATTTTTCTCCTTCTCTCTGCAGGCTGGTTAACTGCAGTATTACAGATAAAGGTTGTGCTGCTCTGGCTTCAGCTCTGAGGTCAAACCCCTCATCACATCTGAGAGAGCTGAATCTGAACTCCAATAAACCAGGAGACTCAGGAGTGAAGCAGCTCTCTGCTCTACTGGAGAATCCACACTGTAAACTGGAGAAACTACAGTGAGTTACTGACTTGCTCTCTCTCACATACACACAGGCACACACAGACACACACACAGTCAATATCCTCTCACTCTCACACGCAAGCACACACACATACACAGCATGAGAGGATGTTGTCAGTATCCTCTCACACACACTGTCAGTATCCTCACACACACACACACACACACACACACACACACACACACTCAATATCATCACACTCACAGTCAGTATCCTCATGCACACGCGCGCGCACACACACATACCATCAGAATCCTCTCACACACACACACACAGTCATTATCCTCTCTCACTGACACACACACACACACACACACCTTTCCGTAACACCCCTCCCCATACACAAACAACAAAACATGCCCAAAACGTCAACATCTGGAAAGAGCATCTGCCACTACATTTTCTGAACCCTTTTTATGTTTGATGTCAATATTAAACACTTGTTTAATCAGAGACCAACGCATTAAGCGTTGATTGGCATTAGCCATATTCTGCAAGAACACGAGCGGATTGTGATCAGTGTATATGGTAATGGGGCCCGGACGACCACCAAGGTACACCTCAAAATGTTGTAACACTAGGAGGAGCGCAAGGGCCTCCTTCTCAGTAGTGCTATAGGCCAGCTGATGTTTCACAAACTTTCTAGAAAAATTACAAATAGGGTGATCTAGACCTTGTGAGTCCTCTTGCAGGAGGACAGCACCGGCTCCACTACCACTGGCATCTACCTCAAGTGTAAAAGGACGAGTAAAATCAGCGGTTGCTAGAACAGGAGTGCTGAATCAGCTTTCACTGAGTCAAATGCATCTTGACAGGGTTGTGACCATTCAAAAAGGGTGGTGTCACAAAGCAAATTTGTGAGGGGTTAAACAACATCAGAGAAGTTCCTACAAAAGCAACGATAAAAACCTGCCATGCCCAAAAAGCGTCGGAGTTGTCTTTTCATCTCTGGGGCAGGAAAAGACTTGATTGCTTGTACTTTGGCATCAATAGGACGCACACTACCACAACCCACCAGTTTCCCCAAGTAGGCAACCTCACTCTTACCAAAATCACATTTTTCAAGATTAAGCACAATGGAGGCATCCAATAGCTTCTTAAAAACAAGATCAAGCAACTGTACATGTTGTTCCCAAGTTTTGGTATACACAACCACATCATCCAAACAGACTTCACAGTTAGGCACGTCATCTAAAATCATAATCATCAAACGCTGAAAGGTAGAAGGGCATTTTAAGACTGAAAGGCATTACCGTCTATTGTAGAAAACAGTCAGGGGTAGCAAATGCCAAAATGTCAGATGCATGAGAGGTTAATGGAGCTTGCTAATATCCCTAAAGTAAATCAAGCTTACTTACAAATCTAGCTGAACCCCACCTTATCCACACAATCCTCCATTCTAGGCATTGGGAAGGAACCAGAAACAATAACTGCATTAATTTTTCTGTAGTCAGTGTAGAAGCGGTATGTGCCATCTGGTTTTAGCACCAGAAAGCATGGGGAACACCAGGCACTAACACTAGGGATAGCAAGATGATTTTCTAACAAATACTTGGTTTCTTGATTTAGCAATGTACATTTCTGGGGATTGGTGTGATATGGGTGTTGTCTAATGGGTGAATGAGAATCAACATCAATGTCATGCTGAAGGACAGTTGTACGAGTGGAAACGTCTGAAAATAATGTGAGGTATTTCTGAATGAGACTGCTGATGAGAGTGCTCTGGGTGAAGACTTAGACTCAAGGGGCTCATCGTCATTGGAGTTTCCTGATTCCATTTCCAACCCCAAAAGTGGGATCCTCGTGGAGGGACTCCTTCACCTTCATTGAAGAGTACATAAAGCGATCGGAATCCACGTCTGACCGGAGACTACTGTTGTCATAGTTCTCACATTAACAAGGGAGATAACCAGAGACAGGTATGACACATGGGTGGGGTGTGGCAATGAAGACACACACACGTGACGTCAAACAAACAGCGAGGAGTCTAGGAGGAGGGGGCCATGCCATGACAGTGTATATTTATATATGTGACATCTGCTCTGATCTTTGACGTGGGATCCAGTCAGGAGAGTGGAGGGGAGCAAGGTGACTCCCATGATGCTGTGTGCCTGTCACGTCTACAGACCGGAGCATTCCCCGTTTCCCAGGCAACCTAGTAACTTCTGGGGTTTTGTCATTCTCTATGGATGCCTGTCTCCTCCCCTTTGTCTCCAACTGTTTCTGATGTATCCCTGATTATAGTCTTATACAAAAAAAAAACGTTCCTATGTATCTTGTTTGACAGTTATTGTTTCTCCTCGCTTATGGTTAGCTTTTGTTTCTCCTTGTGCCTTCGTTGATATGTGTTTGATAATATGTCTCTCTTGGTTGTTGGTTAGTTCTCGTCGGTCTTTGTTTCGCTTTGTTTTGGTTAGAGTGTGTTTGTCTTTCATTGTGTTTGTGATAAGAACCTGTGTTACACCTAGCTCCTTGCTCCTGTTTTGTTTGTTTACATCTCATTTGTGCTCTCCCTCTGTGTTTGCCGTGTACGCTGCCTTTCCCGTAAATGCTTACCCGGTATTGCTGTCTGTCTTTGATTTTGTTCAGTGTTTGTTTGTTTATTAAAACTAAGTGTTTCTTTATCCTATTTGTCACAATCGTTTTGGTTTTACTTGTTAGTTCCATTTCACGTAACACGCAAGGTGTCGGCACTTCACACGTGTGTTCCTGTTGTTTTTCTATCCTTTATATTTCATTTTGTTAAAATCATGCTATATGGAGCTGTCTTTAATCGTATTAGCTTTTCAAAGCTTCAAATGTGAAGTTTTACATTCATTTTTGTAGACATTTGTTAATCCCAGTTATCTCATTCTTTCTTGCATTATGCACTGGCTCACCGTATCACTGTATGTGACAGTTTTTCTTCCGAAAGCTTGCCTGAACGTTGGCATATTTTGACAGTTTTCAGTCTGTTCTGCCTTGCTTTCCTTTATGCAGTTTTCCATGCTTGGTTAAATATGTGGGTTCAGAGCTGGAATAAATAATAACATACCCATTAAAGATGCTCCTACATGCTGCAGTGTGTCTTTCCATTTTTTATTTTTGTTCATTTATTTTTTTTGGCAACTAATAAGTTAAAAACAATTTGCAGACACTTCAATACTGAACAAAGCAGAATATCCCGATACATTTTTTGATAGTTTACATCAGTTTCCAGGATACATTCCAAGAACAGATCTTAAGCTTTACAGCATTTGGCAGGCGCTCTTATTCAAAGCAAATTACATTTTAAAGCAAATTCTAGCTGGTTATTCATTAATAGGTCTTTGTTATTGCTGTACATCAAAAAAGATGTAATACCAATAATATACAAGAATCTTTCTAAAAGAGCAAGAATTTGCCTCTCAAAAACAAGACATGCCTCTCTTGTCTGCATCAAAATTTCTGTTTGTCTTAAAAGTCAAATCCTAAAACCTTAGCCGGTTACTTGTGCACAACCAGAATTTTTGATGCACTTTGTTCCTCACTGCACTAGTGCTCTGCATATGTAAAAATGAAGACCCAGAACATGCAAAGATGTCATCAAAATATAGAATAGTTGTTTTGAGGAATCTAAAATCTATGATTGTCAATATTTGTTTATCACAGCATAATCACAGCTGCTATCTAGTGTAACTAGTTAAGAGTGCATTTTGACCAATATCTACCTAAAGTAAGCTACTTTGAGTGATTAACTACCTAACCTAGCTATTTCCTTTACTTAACTATTTTGTCCTGACATGTTTGAATCAAAACGAAATGAAAATCTATCCTGATTGTTTGCTGAATCAATTCTTGATGATTCAGGGTAGCTAGCTAACCTAGTGAATTTAGCCACCTGGTCAAAGTGTAAAAGCCATGATTATTAAGGTTGTCTGCCAGATTTAATTAAAAAAAAGAAAGAAACAAGTTCACATGAAATGGGCCTTAATGAAGACATTGCTTTAGCCAAAGAAATCTAATCATTTCCAATGTACCATTACAGGAGGAGAAAAAACACCAAAATCTAGGTTGAAGTTTAAGGTAACATGTTAACTAATCATCGGCATGTGAGTGACTATAACAGCTGATACCTGCTTGTAAAGTGTTCTTGAGTCTGAGAAAGGTGCTATATAAATGTTAATAATAATAATAATAATAATAATAATAATAATAATAATAATAATAAAAATAATAGGTAGCAAGATTAAACAAAAAGCATCAGGGAGATGAGGAAGAAAATATGTTACTTGCAGGTTTGTCAGCATCGGGAGATTTACATTTGGGTTCTTATAATGCGCCACATAAAAAAGTGAACAGAGCTCGAATGATGTGATATTGTTAAGGGACTGAGGGGGCAAAACATTCAATTAATATTACAAATACAACAAATTTTATACACATTTACCGTGTATATGTGAATGGTTTATACATTGAAAAAATGCATCAAAAACAAATAAGATGAACAGTTGCATAGCTGGATAGGCCTAATATATTAATGGACAGAACACCGGAGCTTTTTGCCGAAGCAACGTCTGCGCTTGAGAGGAAATAAGATATTTTAACTTACACTAACTATCAATCAAAAGGTCCAGTAATACACAGTCCAGAAGTACATTTTAGTAATGGTAAAACGAGACAGCCGTGTTTATGTCGTCACACCTGCTGTTTGTGACGTCACAGAAGCAGATATATAAAAAGGCTTAACTGGCGTCATGGTTACCATTTTGACAGAGTGCGCAAACTGGACAAACCAAACTACGAACTACAAGGATATTCAACAATTGTTTTTTCACATTTTCCTGTGGATAAATTGGATTATTGTCAGTTAGACATTTCTCCGATATCAAAGGTAGGCCTAACTATCCTCTTTAAGGCAAACTGGGAAACGTCTATATGAAAAGAATGCATAAAGGAAATAATTTCCATGTGTTATTTAGATTGAGACGTCGTGTGTTTATATACAAAGCGTATTATTTCTCTTGAAAAGTGCTGGGTTTTGGATTCGTTTCTGATGTCCCTTAAATTTGCATCCCTTTTATCATCGATGGCACGTGCGTTCACTTAAATCAGCGCTTGGACTAAAAGGAAGAACGTCCACATTTATGGCGTTTGTATACTTGTCGGCGTCGAAAAGTATCAGCAATGTAGTTTAAGATATATTTGTAATACAACTTTTGTATTTTGATTAAAATTCATTTTCGTTTCACGAAATATCAGTTGCGCTGCGTTTTGACATTGTGTGACATTATAGGAGTTTTCAGATTATAATCATGAACGTTTTCAGATTCTGTCATTAGAAACACGATGACTAAAACATGTGTGTTACTTAAATGAATTAATAAATGAAGGAAAGATTGCTTGTAGATGAAACATTACCATTTTTACTTTCAAAAAGTGTTGGGGATAAAAATAGCCATTTAGGAATGTTACAATCTGATTTTCAACCGTAGTGACATGTAGCATCCTCATCATAATTTACGCATATGCCCGTGAACAAATTAAAATAGTTACTCTTGTGCTGATCATTTTAAGAGAATATTGAATAGATTAAGAAAAGTGTCACGGCCCGCGTGCTGCAGGGCAAGGAGCAGGACTCACAGACCTCTCTCGTCCCAGAAAAACATTTATTAGACACAAAAGATTAGTAATCAACGGTAACTGCACTCATATGTAACAAACCATTGCAGCGTGAACATGGGGACAGGCAGAAACACACATAACGAGTACAACCAGTAAACAATGAACAATAACACTAACATGAACGTGTACACATGTACGATGACCGACATCGAACGAAACACACACAGTTTAGAGGTATAATTTAATATTTATTTGTAAAGTATTTCAAGATTTTATATATTTTCTGGTTTTCCACAGTGAGATCATCATGAGGGGAACAGGAAGTACAAACAAGAACTTCTTCCCTGATGTGAAGACCATCCCAGCTCCAGAAAAAAGCCCTACAGAGGCAATGGCCAACCCAAAAATTTCTCCTTTTCATTTCGTTAATTCGCACAGAGGAGGAAGCAGCATCTATTTCCCAGACATTTCTGGAGTGCCCCAGAGGAAGCAATATAAACCTCAAAACCTGAGAAAATCTGGCATGGGCACAACATTATCGGCAGTGCTGAAGGCCACGGATGTAAAAAATGGTGGAAAGTCAACAGGCAGACTCCTGGATGAAGGTCAGCGATGCAGCAAATCTCGGTTCCCTTCTCTGGTTGTAGAGCCACACACCAAGAGCAGTGCTGTGAGTGTGAAGGCTGATCACACTCCACCAGCTCCATCCATCTCAAGGCTACCCGCCCTCCACCCAAAGCTGGCAGCTCTCAAACAAAAAAGCCCAAAGCCTGCTGTGACCCTGCATGTCCCCCACAAACATGTCAGGGAAGTCCCAGGAAAGGTGCAGGACAAGCACAGTGAGGTGAACTCCACATTTTACACCAGGCCAGAAGTGGGTGAGGTCCTCTACCAGGACCTGGAGAGGCTAACGTCAGTGTGCCTCCAAGGTCGAAGCTTCCCAGCACCAGTATGACCTGAGCTGCCACAAACCGCTGCTCATCAGGACGGCGACCTTACATAAGCTAGAGAGCAGAGCTGCGCGCCCAGCTCCGCCTGCCCCCTCCCTGGTGCCACGTCGCAACCGTGTGCCCCGGCCATGCAAGACTGAGGATAAAAACAAGAGGCAGGACAAGTGCCAGGATGGCCAGGCTGCCTCTACTTCCCCTGGAGCCAAAGAAACATCTGTCGTGAAGATTTACTCCTGCAGCAGTGATAACAGACAAATGCGAGTATAAACTGAATGAAGCTAGCTAGAGTTCTCAAGTATGAGCAATTAGCCAGCTAACTAGCTAGCTATGTCGCCAGGTACCTTTAGGATCAGAGTACAGGTCGCATCAAACTTGTCCTGATCCAACGGAAAAGGCTCCCGATCCTCCAATTCTGCGAAAGATGTTTAAATAACCAGTGAAATATTTAACAAAAAGAATGTGGCTAGCTAGCTACAACATAGCCTTAGCTAAATATTAGCCGTTAAAAGGGTAAATTAGTTAGCGCTAGCTAAGAAGCTGAATTTCTTTTTTGTTACTGCAGCAATCCGTTGCCTTAGAAACAATAAAATGCAAACAAAAAACCCCTTTATGCTAAATTTAGTTATTAAATAGACGGGGTCTGACCGAAGAGAAACACTATGTTGTATCCATGACGGCGGAAGGTGATGTTACAAAAGTCGTAGAAGAGTGTGATTAAAACAGACGAACAAGCTAGCGTTAGCTAAGATAAGCTAAGCAACTAGCCAGCGTCATATAGTAGTTAGTTCTGCGAGGAATCAAGCTACGGCAGCTAGTTAGCTAGATAACTTATGTAGTTAGCTGGCCTGACTTTCAAATACAATAGTCCGTTCTTCGCTAGCTTGGTTAGTTAGCTAACTCACGGTCGCTGGGCTCAGTGTGGGTCGCAGCTTCTTCCACCGCCTGCTGCCGATCCCGGACACGCCACCTGTAAACAAGAAAAGAAGTGACAGCTACGGCTGAAATGCCAGCGGCACAAAGGACCGCCGGTCGAAGCCGGATACTAAGGACACGCAGAAGAAACTTCATATTCATAGCAGAGGATTCTGTTTAAGTGTAATGTAGCTCGAGCAAACTCTGAAAGCGCCTTGTTAGTTTGAGGGTCGGTATACGACTGAATGGTTTTAGGGTTTTGGCTTCGTCACCGTTCCACATAACATTCGATCACCTTGGTGATCTAAATTTATGTCAAAACATCTTGTTTTCCCAGACTACAATATGCAAAATTACACGTAGCAACGTGAGAGAAAACATTTAAAAAAAAATAGGCAAATGTTGGCAAAAGAGGAATTACCCGATACAGAGTAACAGCCTAAAAAAACGCCACAAAAAATATGTTGTCTCTATTTTTAAGGCTAATTTGCTAAAACGTTTTCATTATTACTTTGATATTCATCTGCAGGCCACATTTGGCACAAAAGTAGAAAAAGTCATAAAGACTGAATAACAGTGCTATTCAGTCATTCTTTCTGATTCATGCATGCGTGTATTCATTATTTAAAGGGCACATATGAAAAATTAACCTTTTAAGTGCTTGTGCACATATATTTGGCTATCTTGAGTGCCTACCAACACACCAACTGTGAAATAAGACAACTCAGTGTGATGGAAAATATTATTTGATCATGTATTATCATGTGATTCATATGTGATGATTCCTATATAATTATGTTAATCCTTTCCATCATATAATCCTATATGAATGGTTTAGTCTGCATACTCTGTCTCTGTATATTGTGTGAACAAATGATTGTGTTGTGACCTGCAGGGGTCGTAAAGAGGGATTAGGCTTTTGTTTTCTTGCAAATGGTGTCTGTCCTTTGAAGCGTCCTGGCATATGCAGGAATGTTCATCACCAAATGGAGCAGGGAGTGCGTGAACAAGATCACAGAGCACCACCTCCCTGGGGAGGGGGTTGAAGTTTAGATATAAGGAGTAGTCAGTCTACCCCTTTAGAGCTTTCGCTTTCGAGCATTAGCCCTCACACAGCTGTGTGTCCTTTTGTGTGTCCTATTTTCGTTATTAAATGACTCTCTTAATCACGTGTGACTTGCTGTTTGTTCAAAATTCCACCACATCAGTCAGCATTTTAGTGGGCTGCCTATGTCAGAAAACATGAACTAAAACAAGCTGTTCAGATTTGGCTTCCCTTTCTACCCCAAAAGGGAGCCATTCGCTTTATGCCACCCCCGGTCTCAGTGTCTGCACCCACGGCTTGATAACTACCTTTGCGGAAGTGCGCAATTTCTTTTGTCACACACGCCAGGTCCGCTATCACGTTGAAGGTAAGAGCCAACCCAGGCCATTTCAGTGAACACGTGTTATCTCCAACTCTAGGAGTCATGTTACATAGCTCATGGATGCTTTTCCTAAAATTGTAAACATTGCTTTTGCCTACCAACAAAAAATAAACATAAATGAATAATGTCTAATTGTATCAGGTCACTACTAATTCAACTCCCATCTTAATGTGCTTTTCTCAGCACAATCTACTGCATATTTGTTGTTTCTGATCATGCTGAGCTTTAGGAAATTAAGGACATTCACGTTTTGCCTTGGATTCATGTGGTAGCATAAGACAGGTGGATATTACTTCCCAAAACTGCTCAACAGCAGTAAACAAATTCATTCTTCTCCCAGCTGTCTGTCTATTTCTTCTTATAGTTTGGGTGTCTCAACCAAACCTACCTCTATGATAATGGCCTTGGGATGTTCTTCATAGTTTATTTGTTCTTATTCCATCTCTGGATCAAATCCTGTGGGGACTGACCAGTACAGGATCAGAGATCAATGTGGATCTCTGAGCTTTCTATCCATCAGGTGATGGTCATGTCTTTGTAGTTAGGTGGGTCTTAGAACGCAGTGTAGATCTACACCTTGAATGCATATTTGTCGACTGGAGTTTGGAAAGGATTCTGCCCCTAGACACACCCACTTCATTATACTGGCTCTCAACTTAAATTGTAAAGTGAGTGCTTGTAGGTTATTCAACAAAACATAAGCCCCTCCTGATGATGGAATAAGGAGATATATCCCAGATTTATTCCCCTATCTTATTTTCAGTCATAGTTTAGATTAACAAAAGCTACTTTTGTTTATGCATATTACTTGACTGATTAACTGGTTGGACCACGCATAAGAGTTAATGAGGAAAATACTGAATCACTCAAATGCCATTTCTGGATACATTCAACGTAAAACATGTTAGCCTGTAACTCACTAATGATGCATACAACAAACACTGAAGGTGAAAACAAGAAAATGTGACTCCCTTACAATGAAAGAAAATCATTTATTGATAAATATTTATAAAGCTGTAACAAACATTATTTACAAAATGTACAAAACATGATGAGGACGACTGCAGTGGTGATGATCTGGTGATGACCACTCCATGGATGGTGATTTTGTCCAACTCTTCGACGATGGTGATGGCACTAATAATCCTGAAGGATCAATTCTCTATGGCGATCGGTCCGCTGATTGGCCTTGTCTTTGTAGTCTGGTGTAGACCACAAAGTCTCAAATTAGCCTGAAGAACATCTTGTAAAGCCTTGTTGTTCTGGCCTGGTCCAAAAACTGATGTTGGCCTCTTGTCCTGGTGGGTTTCTTGGTGAGCTTCAGGTTGTCCCGTTGTCTGTAATCCAGGAAAAAGCCTGCACTGGAGACCTGCATGATGGAAAAGCAGGAAAAAGACTCAGCAAACATGGTTAGATGTTTTACTGAGAAATCTGGGAGATGTTTTAGGGTGACACAAACCTAAAAAGATGGAAAATTAAACAGGTGTAGGGGGTAAAGGGAAAAGAGAAGAAAGGTACAGACCTAAACTGCTCCAGTTTGGTGATCAGTCCATGTGATGCTCAAGCTTCTTGCGCCAACAGGTCAAGACCTAGGCCTCACATGGCTATGTGAAAACAGACTGCATCTGAAAAACACCCACATGCATACAAGAGCATTGAGGGTAAAAGAAATTGTATGATACATAGCATATAATAAATCCTAAATGTGTATAATGTCAATCAAAGTGTTCTGTGGGTTATTAAAAGCCTGGAGGAGGAGGTGGAGGGGGTCCTCTTGGTGATCATGGTCCGTTAGAAAACACAGCGGGGTGCAGCGTCTCGACGGTCTGGGTGTGACTGTACTCAGATGACCTGAAAAGGCCATCTGAATCGATGGAAACACCCTTAAACGTCATGGACACCATGGTTTGCTGCAAAATACACACAGAGTAAAAATGTCACAAAATATAATTTTCTTAAAATGCCCACATCTCAAGCAAGTCTAATTCAAACAGATGCATTCAGGCAGGAGAAAGCACTAACCAGAAAAATATTCTGCACCGATGACTCTGTTGACTCGGCGCACAGGTAGAAGGTCGCCCCAGTGATGCCGGTTCCTCTGCGCTGAATTAACGGAGTAGATCCTGATTAATGTGACTCAAAATGGGACAAGCTAGTTAAAATGCTTTTAGTTGAGACAGATATTTACCTTGATGCAGGCCACAGCATTAACGCTGGCAAAGTTCTGGAGGGTAAGCTGCAAAAGCAATAAAAAGGTTAGGTGAGGGAAACAACCGTCATGTCCATTCTCACTGAAATTGGGAACTTGTTCCCATGACTTAGACTCACCTCTGCACACACGTGGTAAAATGTATTGCTGAGCACCCACCAGTGCTCGCTCTCCAGCCCACTGTAGATGGATTTGTGCTGGAGCTTCACCTCTACCATCTACAATCATGCAGAAAAAAAGCATCTCAATCAACGTTACCACGACACCGGCTAGTGGAAACTCTCAGCTAACAAAATGTTTCTCTGTGCCAAAAGGCCTATTATAAAATGATTAAAAATTCAAGGGAACCTTTGTATCTGCAGAAAACATCTGCGATAAGGTGTAGGCAAACATCCTGTTTGCGTTGTGCAGAGTTTGGAGAGGCTGATACATGGTCAGTAAAAAAAAAGAAAATACATTGTTTAGGCAAGATTGCAACTATGAAGGGAAAGCAAAACAAAAACTTGTTACATTGCATTTAAGAAGAATGTGCAAGATCTATATTTTACAATAACTGTGACCATAGCGTCGCGAAAAAAGACGCAGTGGAAGTTAGCTGTTCTGCACAGAAACCTCCTCCTGAAGCAGTGATAACAGACAAACGCGAGTATAAACTGAATGAAGCTAGCTAGAGTTCTCAAGTATGAGCAATTAGCCAGCTAACTAGCTAGCTATGTCGCCAGGTACCTTTAGGATCAGAGTACAGGTCGCATCAAACTTGTCCTGATCCAACGGAAAAGGCTCCCGATCCTCCAGTTCTGCGAAAGATGTTTAAATAACCAGTGAAATATTTAACAAAAAGAATGTGGCTAGCTAGCTACAACATAGCCTTAGCTAAATATTAGCCGTTAAAAGGGTAAATTAGTTAGCGCTAGCTAAGAAGCTGAATTTCTTTTTTGTTACTGCAGCAATCCGTTGCCTTAGAAACAATAAAATGCAAACAAAAAACCCCTTTATGCTAAATTTAGTTATTAAATAGACGGGGTCTGACCGAAGAGAAACACTATGTTGTATCCATGACGGCGGAAGGTGATGTTACAAAAGTCGTAGAAGAGTGTGATTAAAACAGACGAACAAGCTAGCGTTAGCTAAGATAAGCTAAGCAACTAGCCAGCGTCATATAGTAGTTAGTTCTGCGAGGAATCAAGCTACGGCAGCTAGTTAGCTAGATAACTTATGTAGTTAGCTGGCCTGACTTTCAAATACAATAGTCCGTTCTTCGCTAGCTTGGTTAGTTAGCTAACTCACGGTCGCTGGGCTCAGTGTGGGTCGCAGCTTCTTCCACCGCCTGCTGCCGATCCCGGACACGCCACCTGTAAACAAGAAAAGAAGTGACAGCTACGGCTGAAATGCCAGCGGCACAAAGGACCGCCGGTCGAAGCCGGATACTAAGGACACGCAGAAGAAACTTCATATTCATAGCAGAGGATTCTGTTTAAGTGTAATGTAGCTCGAGCAAACTCTGAAAGCGCCTTGTTAGTTTGAGGGTCGGTATACGACTGAATGGTTTTAGGGTTTTGGCTTCGTCACCGTTCCACATAACATTCGATCACCTTGGTGATCTAAATTTATGTCAAAACATCTTGTTTTCCCAGACTACAATATGCAAAATTACACGTAGCAACGTGAGAGAAAACATTTAAAAAAAAATAGGCAAATGTTGGCAAAAGAGGAATTACCCGATACAGAGTAACAGCCTAAAAAAACGCCACAAAAAATATGTTGTCTCTATTTTTAAGGCTAATTTGCTAAAACGTTTTCATTATTACTTTGATATTCATCTGCAGGCCACATTTGGCACAAAAGTAGAAAAAGTCATAAAGACTGAATAACAGTGCTATTCAGTCATTCTTTCTGATTCATGCATGCGTGTATTCATTATTTAAAGGGCACATATGAAAAATTAACCTTTTAAGTGCTTGTGCACATATATTTGGCTATCTTGAGTGCCTACCAACACACCAACTGTGAAATAAGACAACTCAGTGTGATGGAAAATATTATTTGATCATGTATTATCATGTGATTCATATGTGATGATTCCTATATAATTATGTTAATCCTTTCCATCATATAATCCTATATGAATGGTTTAGTCTGCATACTCTGTCTCTGTATATTGTGTGAACAAATGATTGTGTTGTGACCTGCAGGGGTCGTAAAGAGGGATTAGGCTTTTGTTTTCTTGCAAATGGTGTCTGTCCTTTGAAGCGTCCTGGCATATGCAGGAATGTTCATCACCAAATGGAGCAGGGAGTGCGTGAACAAGATCACAGAGCACCACCTCCCTGGGGAGGGGGTTGAAGTTTAGATATAAGGAGTAGTCAGTCTACCCCTTTAGAGCTTTCGCTTTCGAGCATTAGCCCTCACACAGCTGTGTGTCCTTTTGTGTGTCCTATTTTCGTTATTAAATGACTCTCTTAATCACGTGTGACTTGCTGTTTGTTCAAAATTCCACCACATCAGTAAGCATTTTAGTGGGCTGCCCATGTCAGAAAACATGAACTAAAACAAGCTGTTCAGATTTGGCTTCCCTTTCTACCCCAAAAGGGAGCCATTCGCTTTATGCCACCCCCGGTCTCAGTGTCTGCACCCACGGCTTGATAACTACCTTTGCGGAAGTGCGCAATTTATTTTGTCACACACGCCAGGTCCGCTATCACGTTGAAGGTAAGAGCCAACCCAGGCCATTTCAGTGAACACGTGTTATCTCCAACTCTAGGAGTCATGTTACATAGCTCATGGATGCTTTTCCTAAAATTGTAAACATTGCTTTTGCCTACCAACAAAAAATAAACATAAATGAATAATGTCTAATTGTATCAGGTCACTACTAATTCAACTCCCATCTTAATGTGCTTTTCTCAGCACAATCTACTGCATATTTGTTGTTTCTGACAATGCTGAGCTTTAGGAAATTAAGGACATTCACGTTTTGCCTTGGATTCATGTGGTAGCATAAGACAGGTGGATATTACTTCCCAAAACTGCTCAACAGCAGTAAACAAATTCATTCTTCTCCCAGCTGTCTGTCTATTTCTTCTTATAGTTTGGGTGTCTCAACCAAACCTACCTCTATGATAACGGCCTTGGGATGTTCTTCATAGTTTATTTGTTCTTATTCCATCTCTGGATCAAATCCTGTGGGGACTGACCAGTACAGGATCAGAGATCAATGTGGATCTCTGAGCTTTCTATCCATCAGGTGATGGTCATGTCTTTGTAGTTAGGTGGGTCTTAGAACGCAGTGTAGATCTACACCTTGAATGCATATTTGTCGACTGGAGTTTGGAAAGGATTCTGCCCCTAGACACACCCACTTCATTATACTGGCTCTCAACTTAAATTGTAAAGTGAGTGCTTGTAGGTTATTCAACAAAACATAAGCCCCTCCTGATGATGGAATAAGGAGATATATCCCAGATTTATTCCCCTATCTTATTTTCAGTCATAGTTTAGATTAACAAAAGCTACTTTTGTTTATGCATATTACTTGACTGATTAACTGGTTGGACCACGCATAAGAGTTAATGAGGAAAATACTGAATCACTCGAATGCCATTTCTGGATACATTCAACGTAAAACATGTTAGCCTGTAACTCACTAATGATGCATACAACAAACACTGAAGGTGAAAACAAGAAAATGTGACTCCCTTACAATGAAAGAAAATCATTTATTGATAAATATTTATAAAGCTGTAACAAACATTATTTACAAAATGTACAAAACATGATGAGGACGACTGCAGTGGTGATGATCTGGTGATGACCACTCCATGGATGGTGATTTTGTCCAACTCTTCGACGATGGTGATGGCACTAATAATCCTGAAGGATCAATTCTCTATGGCGATCGGTCCGCTGATTGGCCTTGTCTTTGTAGTCTGGTGTAGACCACAAAGTCTCAAATTATCCTGAAGAACATCTTGTAAAGCCTTGTTGTTCTGGCCTGGTCCAAAAACTGATGTTGGCCTCTTGTCCTGGTGGGTTTCTTGGTGAGCTTCAGGTTGTCCCGTTGTCTGTAATCCAGGAAAAAGCCTGCACTGGAGACCTGCATGATGGAAAAGCAGGAAAAAGACTCAGCAAACATGGTTAGATGTTTTACTGAGAAATCTGGGAGATGTTTTAGGGTGACACAAACCTAAAAAGATGGAAAATTAAACAGGTGTAGGGGGTAAAGGGAAAAGAGAAGAAAGGTACAGACCTAAACTGCTCCAGTTTGGTGATCAGTCCATGTGATGCTCAAGCTTCTTGCGCCAACAGGTCAAGACCTAGGCCTCACATGGCTATGTGAAAACAGACTGCATCTGAAAAACACCCACATGCATACAAGAGCATTGAGGGTAAAAGAAATTGTATGATACATAGCATATAATAAATCCTAAATGTGTATAATGTCAATCAAAGTGTTCTGTGGGTTATTAAAAGCCTGGAGGAGGAGGTGGAGGGGGTCCTCTTGGTGATCATGGTCCGTTAGAAAACACAGCGGGGTGCAGCGTCTCGACGGTCTGGGTGTGACTGTACTCAGATGACCTGAAAAGGCCATCTGAATCGATGGAAACACCCTTAAACGTCATGGACACCATGGTTTGCTGCAAAATACACACAGAGTAAAAATGTCACAAAATATAATTTTCTTAAAATGCCCACATCTCAAGCAAGTCTAATTCAAACAGATGCATTCAGGCAGGAGAAAGCACTAACCAGAAAAATATTCTGCACCGATGACTCTGTTGACTCGGCGCACAGGTAGAAGGTCGCCCCAGTGATGCCGGTTCCTCTGCGCTGAATTAACGGAGTAGATCCTGATTAATGTGACTCAAAATGGGACAAGCTAGTTAAAATGCTTTTAGTTGAGACAGATATTTACCTTGATGCAGGCCACAGCATTAACGCTGGCAAAGTTCTGGAGGGTAAGCTGCAAAAGCAATAAAAAGGTTAGGTGAGGGAAACAACCGTCATGTCCATTCTCACAGAAATTGGGAACTTGTTCCCATGACTTAGACTCACCTCTGCACACACGTGGTAAAATGTATTGCTGAGCACCCACCAGTGCTCGCTCTCCAGCCCACTGTAGATGGATTTGTGCTGGAGCTTCACCTCTACCATCTACAATCATGCAGAAAAAAAGCATCTCAATCAACGTTACCACGACACCGGCTAGTGGAAACTCTCAGCTAACAAAATGTTTCTCTGTGCCAAAAGGCCTATTATAAAATGATTAAAAATTCAAGGGAACCTTTGTATCTGCAGAAAACATCTGCGATAAGGTGTAGGCAAACATCCTGTTTGCGTTGTGCAGAGTTTGGAGAGGCTGATACATGGTCAGTAAAAAAAAAGAAAATACATTGTTTAGGCAAGATTGCAACTATGAAGGGAAAGCAAAACAAAAACTTGTTACATTGCATTTAAGAAGAATGTGCAAGATCTATATTTTACAATAACTGTGACCATAGCGTCGCGAAAAAAGACGCAGTGGAAGTTAGCTGTTCTGCACAGAAACCTCCTCCTGAAGCAGTGATAACAGACAAACGCGAGTATAAACTGAATGAAGCTAGCTAGAGTTCTCAAGTATGAGCAATTAGCCAGCTAACTAGCTAGCTATGTCGCCAGGTACCTTTAGGATCAGAGTACAGGTCGCATCAAACTTGTCCTGATCCAACGGAAAAGGCTCCCGATCCTCCAGTTCTGCGAAAGATGTTTAAATAACCAGTGAAATATTTAACAAAAAGAATGTGGCTAGCTAGCTACAACATAGCCTTAGCTAAATATTAGCCGTTAAAAGGGTAAATTAGTTAGCGCTAGCTAAGAAGCTGAATTTCTTTTTTGTTACTGCAGCAATCCGTTGCCTTAGAAACAATAAAATGCAAACAAAAAACCCCTTTATGCTAAATTTAGTTATTAAATAGACGGGGTCTGACCGAAGAGAAACACTATGTTGTATCCATGACGGCGGAAGGTGATGTTACAAAAGTCGTAGAAGAGTGTGATTAAAACAGACGAACAAGCTAGCGTTAGCTAAGATAAGCTAAGCAACTAGCCAGCGTCATATAGTAGTTAGTTCTGCGAGGAATCAAGCTACGGCAGCTAGTTAGCTAGATAACTTATGTAGTTAGCTGGCCTGACTTTCAAATACAATAGTCCGTTCTTCGCTAGCTTGGTTAGTTAGCTAACTCACGGTCGCTGGGCTCAGTGTGGGTCGCAGCTTCTTCCACCGCCTGCTGCCGATCCCGGACACGCCACCTGTAAACAAGAAAAGAAGTGACAGCTACGGCTGAAATGCCAGCGGCACAAAGGACCGCCGGTCGAAGCCGGATACTAAGGACACGCAGAAGAAACTTCATATTCATAGCAGAGGATTCTGTTTAAGTGTAATGTAGCTCGAGCAAACTCTGAAAGCGCCTTGTTAGTTTGAGGGTCGGTATACGACTGAATGGTTTTAGGGTTTTGGCTTCGTCACCGTTCCACATAACATTCGATCACCTTGGTGATCTAAATTTATGTCAAAACATCTTGTTTTCCCAGACTACAATATGCAAAATTACACGTAGCAACGTGAGAGAAAACATTTAAAAAAAAATAGGCAAATGTTGGCAAAAGAGGAATTACCCGATACAGAGTAACAGCCTAAAAAAACGCCACAAAAAATATGTTGTCTCTATTTTTAAGGCTAATTTGCTAAAACGTTTTCATTATTACTTTGATATTCATCTGCAGGCCACATTTGGCACAAAAGTAGAAAAAGTCATAAAGACTGAATAACAGTGCTATTCAGTCATTCTTTCTGATTCATGCATGCGTGTATTCATTATTTAAAGGGCACATATGAAAAATTAACCTTTTAAGTGCTTGTGCACATATATTTGGCTATCTTGAGTGCCTACCAACACACCAACTGTGAAATAAGACAACTCAGTGTGATGGAAAATATTATTTGATCATGTATTATCATGTGATTCATATGTGATGATTCCTATATAATTATGTTAATCCTTTCCATCATATAATCCTATATGAATGGTTTAGTCTGCATACTCTGTCTCTGTATATTGTGTGAACAAATGATTGTGTTGTGACCTGCAGGGGTCGTAAAGAGGGATTAGGCTTTTGTTTTCTTGCAAATGGTGTCTGTCCTTTGAAGCGTCCTGGCATATGCAGGAATGTTCATCACCAAATGGAGCAGGGAGTGCGTGAACAAGATCACAGAGCACCACCTCCCTGGGGAGGGGGTTGAAGTTTAGATATAAGGAGTAGTCAGTCTACCCCTTTAGAGCTTTCGCTTTCGAGCATTAGCCCTCACACAGCTGTGTGTCCTTTTGTGTGTCCTATTTTCGTTATTAAATGACTCTCTTAATCACGTGTGACTTGCTGTTTGTTCAAAATTCCACCACATCAGTAAGCATTTTAGTGGGCTGCCCATGTCAGAAAACATGAACTAAAACAAGCTGTTCAGATTTGGCTTCCCTTTCTACCCCAAAAGGGAGCCATTCGCTTTATGCCACCCCCGGTCTCAGTGTCTGCACCCACGGCTTGATAACTACCTTTGCGGAAGTGCGCAATTTATTTTGTCACACACGCCAGGTCCGCTATCACGTTGAAGGTAAGAGCCAACCCAGGCCATTTCAGTGAACACGTGTTATCTCCAACTCTAGGAGTCATGTTACATAGCTCATGGATGCTTTTCCTAAAATTGTAAACATTGCTTTTGCCTACCAACAAAAAATAAACATAAATGAATAATGTCTAATTGTATCAGGTCACTACTAATTCAACTCCCATCTTAATGTGCTTTTCTCAGCACAATCTACTGCATATTTGTTGTTTCTGACAATGCTGAGCTTTAGGAAATTAAGGACATTCACGTTTTGCCTTGGATTCATGTGGTAGCATAAGACAGGTGGATATTACTTCCCAAAACTGCTCAACAGCAGTAAACAAATTCATTCTTCTCCCAGCTGTCTGTCTATTTCTTCTTATAGTTTGGGTGTCTCAACCAAACCTACCTCTATGATAACGGCCTTGGGATGTTCTTCATAGTTTATTTGTTCTTATTCCATCTCTGGATCAAATCCTGTGGGGACTGACCAGTACAGGATCAGAGATCAATGTGGATCTCTGAGCTTTCTATCCATCAGGTGATGGTCATGTCTTTGTAGTTAGGTGGGTCTTAGAACGCAGTGTAGATCTACACCTTGAATGCATATTTGTCGACTGGAGTTTGGAAAGGATTCTGCCCCTAGACACACCCACTTCATTATACTGGCTCTCAACTTAAATTGTAAAGTGAGTGCTTGTAGGTTATTCAACAAAACATAAGCCCCTCCTGATGATGGAATAAGGAGATATATCCCAGATTTATTCCCCTATCTTATTTTCAGTCATAGTTTAGATTAACAAAAGCTACTTTTGTTTATGCATATTACTTGACTGATTAACTGGTTGGACCACGCATAAGAGTTAATGAGGAAAATACTGAATCACTCGAATGCCATTTCTGGATACATTCAACGTAAAACATGTTAGCCTGTAACTCACTAATGATGCATACAACAAACACTGAAGGTGAAAACAAGAAAATGTGACTCCCTTACAATGAAAGAAAATCATTTATTGATAAATATTTATAAAGCTGTAACAAACATTATTTACAAAATGTACAAAACATGATGAGGACGACTGCAGTGGTGATGATCTGGTGATGACCACTCCATGGATGGTGATTTTGTCCAACTCTTCGACGATGGTGATGGCACTAATAATCCTGAAGGATCAATTCTCTATGGCGATCGGTCCGCTGATTGGCCTTGTCTTTGTAGTCTGGTGTAGACCACAAAGTCTCAAATTATCCTGAAGAACATCTTGTAAAGCCTTGTTGTTCTGGCCTGGTCCAAAAACTGATGTTGGCCTCTTGTCCTGGTGGGTTTCTTGGTGAGCTTCAGGTTGTCCCGTTGTCTGTAATCCAGGAAAAAGCCTGCACTGGAGACCTGCATGATGGAAAAGCAGGAAAAAGACTCAGCAAACATGGTTAGATGTTTTACTGAGAAATCTGGGAGATGTTTTAGGGTGACACAAACCTAAAAAGATGGAAAATTAAACAGGTGTAGGGGGTAAAGGGAAAAGAGAAGAAAGGTACAGACCTAAACTGCTCCAGTTTGGTGATCAGTCCATGTGATGCTCAAGCTTCTTGCGCCAACAGGTCAAGACCTAGGCCTCACATGGCTATGTGAAAACAGACTGCATCTGAAAAACACCCACATGCATACAAGAGCATTGAGGGTAAAAGAAATTGTATGATACATAGCATATAATAAATCCTAAATGTGTATAATGTCAATCAAAGTGTTCTGTGGGTTATTAAAAGCCTGGAGGAGGAGGTGGAGGGGGTCCTCTTGGTGATCATGGTCCGTTAGAAAACACAGCGGGGTGCAGCGTCTCGACGGTCTGGGTGTGACTGTACTCAGATGACCTGAAAAGGCCATCTGAATCGATGGAAACACCCTTAAACGTCATGGACACCATGGTTTGCTGCAAAATACACACAGAGTAAAAATGTCACAAAATATAATTTTCTTAAAATGCCCACATCTCAAGCAAGTCTAATTCAAACAGATGCATTCAGGCAGGAGAAAGCACTAACCAGAAAAATATTCTGCACCGATGACTCTGTTGACTCGGCGCACAGGTAGAAGGTCGCCCCAGTGATGCCGGTTCCTCTGCGCTGAATTAACGGAGTAGATCCTGATTAATGTGACTCAAAATGGGACAAGCTAGTTAAAATGCTTTTAGTTGAGACAGATATTTACCTTGATGCAGGCCACAGCATTAACGCTGGCAAAGTTCTGGAGGGTAAGCTGCAAAAGCAATAAAAAGGTTAGGTGAGGGAAACAACCGTCATGTCCATTCTCACAGAAATTGGGAACTTGTTCCCATGACTTAGACTCACCTCTGCACACACGTGGTAAAATGTATTGCTGAGCACCCACCAGTGCTCGCTCTCCAGCCCACTGTAGATGGATTTGTGCTGGAGCTTCACCTCTACCATCTACAATCATGCAGAAAAAAAGCATCTCAATCAACGTTACCACGACACCGGCTAGTGGAAACTCTCAGCTAACAAAATGTTTCTCTGTGCCAAAAGGCCTATTATAAAATGATTAAAAATTCAAGGGAACCTTTGTATCTGCAGAAAACATCTGCGATAAGGTGTAGGCAAACATCCTGTTTGCGTTGTGCAGAGTTTGGAGAGGCTGATACATGGTCAGTAAAAAAAAAGAAAATACATTGTTTAGGCAAGATTGCAACTATGAAGGGAAAGCAAAACAAAAACTTGTTACATTGCATTTAAGAAGAATGTGCAAGATCTATATTTTACAATAACTGTGACCATAGCGTCGCGAAAAAAGACGCAGTGGAAGTTAGCTGTTCTGCACAGAAACCTCCTCCTGAAGCAGTGATAACAGACAAACGCGAGTATAAACTGAATGAAGCTAGCTAGAGTTCTCAAGTATGAGCAATTAGCCAGCTAACTAGCTAGCTATGTCGCCAGGTACCTTTAGGATCAGAGTACAGGTCGCATCAAACTTGTCCTGATCCAACGGAAAAGGCTCCCGATCCTCCAGTTCTGCGAAAGATGTTTAAATAACCAGTGAAATATTTAACAAAAAGAATGTGGCTAGCTAGCTACAACATAGCCTTAGCTAAATATTAGCCGTTAAAAGGGTAAATTAGTTAGCGCTAGCTAAGAAGCTGAATTTCTTTTTTGTTACTGCAGCAATCCGTTGCCTTAGAAACAATAAAATGCAAACAAAAAACCCCTTTATGCTAAATTTAGTTATTAAATAGACGGGGTCTGACCGAAGAGAAACACTATGTTGTATCCATGACGGCGGAAGGTGATGTTACAAAAGTCGTAGAAGAGTGTGATTAAAACAGACGAACAAGCTAGCGTTAGCTAAGATAAGCTAAGCAACTAGCCAGCGTCATATAGTAGTTAGTTCTGCGAGGAATCAAGCTACGGCAGCTAGTTAGCTAGATAACTTATGTAGTTAGCTGGCCTGACTTTCAAATACAATAGTCCGTTCTTCGCTAGCTTGGTTAGTTAGCTAACTCACGGTCGCTGGGCTCAGTGTGGGTCGCAGCTTCTTCCACCGCCTGCTGCCGATCCCGGACACGCCACCTGTAAACAAGAAAAGAAGTGACAGCTACGGCTGAAATGCCAGCGGCACAAAGGACCGCCGGTCGAAGCCGGATACTAAGGACACGCAGAAGAAACTTCATATTCATAGCAGAGGATTCTGTTTAAGTGTAATGTAGCTCGAGCAAACTCTGAAAGCGCCTTGTTAGTTTGAGGGTCGGTATACGACTGAATGGTTTTAGGGTTTTGGCTTCGTCACCGTTCCACATAACATTCGATCACCTTGGTGATCTAAATTTATGTCAAAACATCTTGTTTTCCCAGACTACAATATGCAAAATTACACGTAGCAACGTGAGAGAAAACATTTAAAAAAAAATAGGCAAATGTTGGCAAAAGAGGAATTACCCGATACAGAGTAACAGCCTAAAAAAACGCCACAAAAAATATGTTGTCTCTATTTTTAAGGCTAATTTGCTAAAACGTTTTCATTATTACTTTGATATTCATCTGCAGGCCACATTTGGCACAAAAGTAGAAAAAGTCATAAAGACTGAATAACAGTGCTATTCAGTCATTCTTTCTGATTCATGCATGCGTGTATTCATTATTTAAAGGGCACATATGAAAAATTAACCTTTTAAGTGCTTGTGCACATATATTTGGCTATCTTGAGTGCCTACCAACACACCAACTGTGAAATAAGACAACTCAGTGTGATGGAAAATATTATTTGATCATGTATTATCATGTGATTCATATGTGATGATTCCTATATAATTATGTTAATCCTTTCCATCATATAATCCTATATGAATGGTTTAGTCTGCATACTCTGTCTCTGTATATTGTGTGAACAAATGATTGTGTTGTGACCTGCAGGGGTCGTAAAGAGGGATTAGGCTTTTGTTTTCTTGCAAATGGTGTCTGTCCTTTGAAGCGTCCTGGCATATGCAGGAATGTTCATCACCAAATGGAGCAGGGAGTGCGTGAACAAGATCACAGAGCACCACCTCCCTGGGGAGGGGGTTGAAGTTTAGATATAAGGAGTAGTCAGTCTACCCCTTTAGAGCTTTCGCTTTCGAGCATTAGCCCTCACACAGCTGTGTGTCCTTTTGTGTGTCCTATTTTCGTTATTAAATGACTCTCTTAATCACGTGTGACTTGCTGTTTGTTCAAAATTCCACCACATCAGTCAGCATTTTAGTGGGCTGCCTATGTCAGAAAACATGAACTAAAACAAGCTGTTCAGATTTGGCTTCCCTTTCTACCCCAAAAGGGAGCCATTCGCTTTATGCCACCCCCGGTCTCAGTGTCTGCACCCACGGCTTGATAACTACCTTTGCGGAAGTGCGCAATTTATTTTGTCACACACGCCAGGTCCGCTATCACGTTGAAGGTAAGAGCCAACCCAGGCCATTTCAGTGAACACGTGTTATCTCCAACTCTAGGAGTCATGTTACATAGCTCATGGATGCTTTTCCTAAAATTGTAAACATTGCTTTTGCCTACCAACAAAAAATAAACATAAATGAATAATGTCTAATTGTATCAGGTCACTACTAATTCAACTCCCATCTTAATGTGCTTTTCTCAGCACAATCTACTGCATATTTGTTGTTTCTGATCATGCTGAGCTTTAGGAAATTAAGGACATTCACGTTTTGCCTTGGATTCATGTGGTAGCATAAGACAGGTGGATATTACTTCCCAAAACTGCTCAACAGCAGTAAACAAATTCATTCTTCTCCCAGCTGTCTGTCTATTTCTTCTTATAGTTTGGGTGTCTCAACCAAACCTACCTCTATGATAATGGCCTTGGGATGTTCTTCATAGTTTATTTGTTCTTATTCCATCTCTGGATCAAATCCTGTGGGGACTGACCAGTACAGGATCAGAGATCAATGTGGATCTCTGAGCTTTCTATCCATCAGGTGATGGTCATGTCTTTGTAGTTAGGTGGGTCTTAGAACGCAGTGTAGATCTACACCTTGAATGCATATTTGTCGACTGGAGTTTGGAAAGGATTCTGCCCCTAGACACACCCACTTCATTATACTGGCTCTCAACTTAAATTGTAAAGTGAGTGCTTGTAGGTTATTCAACAAAACATAAGCCCCTCCTGATGATGGAATAAGGAGATATATCCCAGATTTATTCCCCTATCTTATTTTCAGTCATAGTTTAGATTAACAAAAGCTACTTTTGTTTATGCATATTACTTGACTGATTAACTGGTTGGACCACGCATAAGAGTTAATGAGGAAAATACTGAATCACTCAAATGCCATTTCTGGATACATTCAACGTAAAACATGTTAGCCTGTAACTCACTAATGATGCATACAACAAACACTGAAGGTGAAAACAAGAAAATGTGACTCCCTTACAATGAAAGAAAATCATTTATTGATAAATATTTATAAAGCTGTAACAAACATTATTTACAAAATGTACAAAACATGATGAGGACGACTGCAGTGGTGATGATCTGGTGATGACCACTCCATGGATGGTGATTTTGTCCAACTCTTCGACGATGGTGATGGCACTAATAATCCTGAAGGATCAATTCTCTATGGCGATCGGTCCGCTGATTGGCCTTGTCTTTGTAGTCTGGTGTAGACCACAAAGTCTCAAATTAGCCTGAAGAACATCTTGTAAAGCCTTGTTGTTCTGGCCTGGTCCAAAAACTGATGTTGGCCTCTTGTCCTGGTGGGTTTCTTGGTGAGCTTCAGGTTGTCCCGTTGTCTGTAATCCAGGAAAAAGCCTGCACTGGAGACCTGCATGATGGAAAAGCAGGAAAAAGACTCAGCAAACATGGTTAGATGTTTTACTGAGAAATCTGGGAGATGTTTTAGGGTGACACAAACCTAAAAAGATGGAAAATTAAACAGGTGTAGGGGGTAAAGGGAAAAGAGAAGAAAGGTACAGACCTAAACTGCTCCAGTTTGGTGATCAGTCCATGTGATGCTCAAGCTTCTTGCGCCAACAGGTCAAGACCTAGGCCTCACATGGCTATGTGAAAACAGACTGCATCTGAAAAACACCCACATGCATACAAGAGCATTGAGGGTAAAAGAAATTGTATGATACATAGCATATAATAAATCCTAAATGTGTATAATGTCAATCAAAGTGTTCTGTGGGTTATTAAAAGCCTGGAGGAGGAGGTGGAGGGGGTCCTCTTGGTGATCATGGTCCGTTAGAAAACACAGCGGGGTGCAGCGTCTCGACGGTCTGGGTGTGACTGTACTCAGATGACCTGAAAAGGCCATCTGAATCGATGGAAACACCCTTAAACGTCATGGACACCATGGTTTGCTGCAAAATACACACAGAGTAAAAATGTCACAAAATATAATTTTCTTAAAATGCCCACATCTCAAGCAAGTCTAATTCAAACAGATGCATTCAGGCAGGAGAAAGCACTAACCAGAAAAATATTCTGCACCGATGACTCTGTTGACTCGGCGCACAGGTAGAAGGTCGCCCCAGTGATGCCGGTTCCTCTGCGCTGAATTAACGGAGTAGATCCTGATTAATGTGACTCAAAATGGGACAAGCTAGTTAAAATGCTTTTAGTTGAGACAGATATTTACCTTGATGCAGGCCACAGCATTAACGCTGGCAAAGTTCTGGAGGGTAAGCTGCAAAAGCAATAAAAAGGTTAGGTGAGGGAAACAACCGTCATGTCCATTCTCACTGAAATTGGGAACTTGTTCCCATGACTTAGACTCACCTCTGCACACACGTGGTAAAATGTATTGCTGAGCACCCACCAGTGCTCGCTCTCCAGCCCACTGTAGATGGATTTGTGCTGGAGCTTCACCTCTACCATCTACAATCATGCAGAAAAAAAGCATCTCAATCAACGTTACCACGACACCGGCTAGTGGAAACTCTCAGCTAACAAAATGTTTCTCTGTGCCAAAAGGCCTATTATAAAATGATTAAAAATTCAAGGGAACCTTTGTATCTGCAGAAAACATCTGCGATAAGGTGTAGGCAAACATCCTGTTTGCGTTGTGCAGAGTTTGGAGAGGCTGATACATGGTCAGTAAAAAAAAAGAAAATACATTGTTTAGGCAAGATTGCAACTATGAAGGGAAAGCAAAACAAAAACTTGTTACATTGCATTTAAGAAGAATGTGCAAGATCTATATTTTACAATAACTGTGACCATAGCGTCGCGAAAAAAGACGCAGTGGAAGTTAGCTGTTCTGCACAGAAACCTCCTCCTGAAGCAGTGATAACAGACAAACGCGAGTATAAACTGAATGAAGCTAGCTAGAGTTCTCAAGTATGAGCAATTAGCCAGCTAACTAGCTAGCTATGTCGCCAGGTACCTTTAGGATCAGAGTACAGGTCGCATCAAACTTGTCCTGATCCAACGGAAAAGGCTCCCGATCCTCCAGTTCTGCGAAAGATGTTTAAATAACCAGTGAAATATTTAACAAAAAGAATGTGGCTAGCTAGCTACAACATAGCCTTAGCTAAATATTAGCCGTTAAAAGGGTAAATTAGTTAGCGCTAGCTAAGAAGCTGAATTTCTTTTTTGTTACTGCAGCAATCCGTTGCCTTAGAAACAATAAAATGCAAACAAAAAACCCCTTTATGCTAAATTTAGTTATTAAATAGACGGGGTCTGACCGAAGAGAAACACTATGTTGTATCCATGACGGCGGAAGGTGACGTTACAAAAGTCGTAGAAGAGTGTGATTAAAACAGACGAACAAGCTAGCGTTAGCTAAGATAAGCTAAGCAACTAGCCAGCGTCATATAGTAGTTAGTTCTGCGAGGAATCAAGCTACGGCAGCTAGTTAGCTAGATAACTTATGTAGTTAGCTGGCCTGACTTTCAAATACAATAGTCCGTTCTTCGCTAGCTTGGTTAGTTAGCTAACTCACGGTCGCTGGGCTCAGTGTGGGTCGCAGCTTCTTCCACCGCCTGCTGCCGATCCCGGACACGCCACCTGTAAACAAGAAAAGAAGTGACAGCTACGGCTGAAATGCCAGCGGCACAAAGGACCGCCGGTCGAAGCCGGATACTAAGGACACGCAGAAGAAACTTCATATTCATAGCAGAGGATTCTGTTTAAGTGTAATGTAGCTCGAGCAAACTCTGAAAGCGCCTTGTTAGTTTGAGGGTCGGTATACGACTGAATGGTTTTAGGGTTTTGGCTTCGTCACCGTTCCACATAACATTCGATCACCTTGGTGATCTAAATTTATGTCAAAACATCTTGTTTTCCCAGACTACAATATGCAAAATTACACGTAGCAACGTGAGAGAAAACATTTAAAAAAAAATAGGCAAATGTTGGCAAAAGAGGAATTACCCGATACAGAGTAACAGCCTAAAAAAACGCCACAAAAAATATGTTGTCTCTATTTTTAAGGCTAATTTGCTAAAACGTTTTCATTATTACTTTGATATTCATCTGCAGGCCACATTTGGCACAAAAGTAGAAAAAGTCATAAAGACTGAATAACAGTGCTATTCAGTCATTCTTTCTGATTCATGCATGCGTGTATTCATTATTTAAAGGGCACATATGAAAAATTAACCTTTTAAGTGCTTGTGCACATATATTTGGCTATCTTGAGTGCCTACCAACACACCAACTGTGAAATAAGACAACTCAGTGTGATGGAAAATATTATTTGATCATGTATTATCATGTGATTCATATGTGATGATTCCTATATAATTATGTTAATCCTTTCCATCATATAATCCTATATGAATGGTTTAGTCTGCATACTCTGTCTCTGTATATTGTGTGAACAAATGATTGTGTTGTGACCTGCAGGGGTCGTAAAGAGGGATTAGGCTTTTGTTTTCTTGCAAATGGTGTCTGTCCTTTGAAGCGTCCTGGCATATGCAGGAATGTTCATCACCAAATGGAGCAGGGAGTGCGTGAACAAGATCACAGAGCACCACCTCCCTGGGGAGGGGGTTGAAGTTTAGATATAAGGAGTAGTCAGTCTACCCCTTTAGAGCTTTCGCTTTCGAGCATTAGCCCTCACACAGCTGTGTGTCCTTTTGTGTGTCCTATTTTCGTTATTAAATGACTCTCTTAATCACGTGTGACTTGCTGTTTGTTCAAAATTCCACCACATCAGTCAGCATTTTAGTGGGCTGCCTATGTCAGAAAACATGAACTAAAACAAGCTGTTCAGATTTGGCTTCCCTTTCTACCCCAAAAGGGAGCCATTCGCTTTATGCCACCCCCGGTCTCAGTGTCTGCACCCACGGCTTGATAACTACCTTTGCGGAAGTGCGCAATTTATTTTGTCACACACGCCAGGTCCGCTATCACGTTGAAGGTAAGAGCCAACCCAGGCCATTTCAGTGAACACGTGTTATCTCCAACTCTAGGAGTCATGTTACATAGCTCATGGATGCTTTTCCTAAAATTGTAAACATTGCTTTTGCCTACCAACAAAAAATAAACATAAATGAATAATGTCTAATTGTATCAGGTCACTACTAATTCAACTCCCATCTTAATGTGCTTTTCTCAGCACAATCTACTGCATATTTGTTGTTTCTGATCATGCTGAGCTTTAGGAAATTAAGGACATTCACGTTTTGCCTTGGATTCATGTGGTAGCATAAGACAGGTGGATATTACTTCCCAAAACTGCTCAACAGCAGTAAACAAATTCATTCTTCTCCCAGCTGTCTGTCTATTTCTTCTTATAGTTTGGGTGTCTCAACCAAACCTACCTCTATGATAATGGCCTTGGGATGTTCTTCATAGTTTATTTGTTCTTATTCCATCTCTGGATCAAATCCTGTGGGGACTGACCAGTACAGGATCAGAGATCAATGTGGATCTCTGAGCTTTCTATCCATCAGGTGATGGTCATGTCTTTGTAGTTAGGTGGGTCTTAGAACGCAGTGTAGATCTACACCTTGAATGCATATTTGTCGACTGGAGTTTGGAAAGGATTCTGCCCCTAGACACACCCACTTCATTATACTGGCTCTCAACTTAAATTGTAAAGTGAGTGCTTGTAGGTTATTCAACAAAACATAAGCCCCTCCTGATGATGGAATAAGGAGATATATCCCAGATTTATTCCCCTATCTTATTTTCAGTCATAGTTTAGATTAACAAAAGCTACTTTTGTTTATGCATATTACTTGACTGATTAACTGGTTGGACCACGCATAAGAGTTAATGAGGAAAATACTGAATCACTCAAATGCCATTTCTGGATACATTCAACGTAAAACATGTTAGCCTGTAACTCACTAATGATGCATACAACAAACACTGAAGGTGAAAACAAGAAAATGTGACTCCCTTACAATGAAAGAAAATCATTTATTGATAAATATTTATAAAGCTGTAACAAACATTATTTACAAAATGTACAAAACATGATGAGGACGACTGCAGTGGTGATGATCTGGTGATGACCACTCCATGGATGGTGATTTTGTCCAACTCTTCGACGATGGTGATGGCACTAATAATCCTGAAGGATCAATTCTCTATGGCGATCGGTCCGCTGATTGGCCTTGTCTTTGTAGTCTGGTGTAGACCACAAAGTCTCAAATTAGCCTGAAGAACATCTTGTAAAGCCTTGTTGTTCTGGCCTGGTCCAAAAACTGATGTTGGCCTCTTGTCCTGGTGGGTTTCTTGGTGAGCTTCAGGTTGTCCCGTTGTCTGTAATCCAGGAAAAAGCCTGCACTGGAGACCTGCATGATGGAAAAGCAGGAAAAAGACTCAGCAAACATGGTTAGATGTTTTACTGAGAAATCTGGGAGATGTTTTAGGGTGACACAAACCTAAAAAGATGGAAAATTAAACAGGTGTAGGGGGTAAAGGGAAAAGAGAAGAAAGGTACAGACCTAAACTGCTCCAGTTTGGTGATCAGTCCATGTGATGCTCAAGCTTCTTGCGCCAACAGGTCAAGACCTAGGCCTCACATGGCTATGTGAAAACAGACTGCATCTGAAAAACACCCACATGCATACAAGAGCATTGAGGGTAAAAGAAATTGTATGATACATAGCATATAATAAATCCTAAATGTGTATAATGTCAATCAAAGTGTTCTGTGGGTTATTAAAAGCCTGGAGGAGGAGGTGGAGGGGGTCCTCTTGGTGATCATGGTCCGTTAGAAAACACAGCGGGGTGCAGCGTCTCGACGGTCTGGGTGTGACTGTACTCAGATGACCTGAAAAGGCCATCTGAATCGATGGAAACACCCTTAAACGTCATGGACACCATGGTTTGCTGCAAAATACACACAGAGTAAAAATGTCACAAAATATAATTTTCTTAAAATGCCCACATCTCAAGCAAGTCTAATTCAAACAGATGCATTCAGGCAGGAGAAAGCACTAACCAGAAAAATATTCTGCACCGATGACTCTGTTGACTCGGCGCACAGGTAGAAGGTCGCCCCAGTGATGCCGGTTCCTCTGCGCTGAATTAACGGAGTAGATCCTGATTAATGTGACTCAAAATGGGACAAGCTAGTTAAAATGCTTTTAGTTGAGACAGATATTTACCTTGATGCAGGCCACAGCATTAACGCTGGCAAAGTTCTGGAGGGTAAGCTGCAAAAGCAATAAAAAGGTTAGGTGAGGGAAACAACCGTCATGTCCATTCTCACTGAAATTGGGAACTTGTTCCCATGACTTAGACTCACCTCTGCACACACGTGGTAAAATGTATTGCTGAGCACCCACCAGTGCTCGCTCTCCAGCCCACTGTAGATGGATTTGTGCTGGAGCTTCACCTCTACCATCTACAATCATGCAGAAAAAAAGCATCTCAATCAACGTTACCACGACACCGGCTAGTGGAAACTCTCAGCTAACAAAATGTTTCTCTGTGCCAAAAGGCCTATTATAAAATGATTAAAAATTCAAGGGAACCTTTGTATCTGCAGAAAACATCTGCGATAAGGTGTAGGCAAACATCCTGTTTGCGTTGTGCAGAGTTTGGAGAGGCTGATACATGGTCAGTAAAAAAAAAGAAAATACATTGTTTAGGCAAGATTGCAACTATGAAGGGAAAGCAAAACAAAAACTTGTTACATTGCATTTAAGAAGAATGTGCAAGATCTATATTTTACAATAACTGTGACCATAGCGTCGCGAAAAAAGACGCAGTGGAAGTTAGCTGTTCTGCACAGAAACCTCCTCCTGAAGCAGTGATAACAGACAAACGCGAGTATAAACTGAATGAAGCTAGCTAGAGTTCTCAAGTATGAGCAATTAGCCAGCTAACTAGCTAGCTATGTCGCCAGGTACCTTTAGGATCAGAGTACAGGTCGCATCAAACTTGTCCTGATCCAACGGAAAAGGCTCCCGATCCTCCAGTTCTGCGAAAGATGTTTAAATAACCAGTGAAATATTTAACAAAAAGAATGTGGCTAGCTAGCTACAACATAGCCTTAGCTAAATATTAGCCGTTAAAAGGGTAAATTAGTTAGCGCTAGCTAAGAAGCTGAATTTCTTTTTTGTTACTGCAGCAATCCGTTGCCTTAGAAACAATAAAATGCAAACAAAAAACCCCTTTATGCTAAATTTAGTTATTAAATAGACGGGGTCTGACCGAAGAGAAACACTATGTTGTATCCATGACGGCGGAAGGTGACGTTACAAAAGTCGTAGAAGAGTGTGATTAAAACAGACGAACAAGCTAGCGTTAGCTAAGATAAGCTAAGCAACTAGCCAGCGTCATATAGTAGTTAGTTCTGCGAGGAATCAAGCTACGGCAGCTAGTTAGCTAGATAACTTATGTAGTTAGCTGGCCTGACTTTCAAATACAATAGTCCGTTCTTCGCTAGCTTGGTTAGTTAGCTAACTCACGGTCGCTGGGCTCAGTGTGGGTCGCAGCTTCTTCCACCGCCTGCTGCCGATCCCGGACACGCCACCTGTAAACAAGAAAAGAAGTGACAGCTACGGCTGAAATGCCAGCGGCACAAAGGACCGCCGGTCGAAGCCGGATACTAAGGACACGCAGAAGAAACTTCATATTCATAGCAGAGGATTCTGTTTAAGTGTAATGTAGCTCGAGCAAACTCTGAAAGCGCCTTGTTAGTTTGAGGGTCGGTATACGACTGAATGGTTTTAGGGTTTTGGCTTCGTCACCGTTCCACATAACATTCGATCACCTTGGTGATCTAAATTTATGTCAAAACATCTTGTTTTCCCAGACTACAATATGCAAAATTACACGTAGCAACGTGAGAGAAAACATTTAAAAAAAAATAGGCAAATGTTGGCAAAAGAGGAATTACCCGATACAGAGTAACAGCCTAAAAAAACGCCACAAAAAATATGTTGTCTCTATTTTTAAGGCTAATTTGCTAAAACGTTTTCATTATTACTTTGATATTCATCTGCAGGCCACATTTGGCACAAAAGTAGAAAAAGTCATAAAGACTGAATAACAGTGCTATTCAGTCATTCTTTCTGATTCATGCATGCGTGTATTCATTATTTAAAGGGCACATATGAAAAATTAACCTTTTAAGTGCTTGTGCACATATATTTGGCTATCTTGAGTGCCTACCAACACACCAACTGTGAAATAAGACAACTCAGTGTGATGGAAAATATTATTTGATCATGTATTATCATGTGATTCATATGTGATGATTCCTATATAATTATGTTAATCCTTTCCATCATATAATCCTATATGAATGGTTTAGTCTGCATACTCTGTCTCTGTATATTGTGTGAACAAATGATTGTGTTGTGACCTGCAGGGGTCGTAAAGAGGGATTAGGCTTTTGTTTTCTTGCAAATGGTGTCTGTCCTTTGAAGCGTCCTGGCATATGCAGGAATGTTCATCACCAAATGGAGCAGGGAGTGCGTGAACAAGATCACAGAGCACCACCTCCCTGGGGAGGGGGTTGAAGTTTAGATATAAGGAGTAGTCAGTCTACCCCTTTAGAGCTTTCGCTTTCGAGCATTAGCCCTCACACAGCTGTGTGTCCTTTTGTGTGTCCTATTTTCGTTATTAAATGACTCTCTTAATCACGTGTGACTTGCTGTTTGTTCAAAATTCCACCACATCAGTAAGCATTTTAGTGGGCTGCCCATGTCAGAAAACATGAACTAAAACAAGCTGTTCAGATTTGGCTTCCCTTTCTACCCCAAAAGGGAGCCATTCGCTTTATGCCACCCCCGGTCTCAGTGTCTGCACCCACGGCTTGATAACTACCTTTGCGGAAGTGCGCAATTTATTTTGTCACACACGCCAGGTCCGCTATCACGTTGAAGGTAAGAGCCAACCCAGGCCATTTCAGTGAACACGTGTTATCTCCAACTCTAGGAGTCATGTTACATAGCTCATGGATGCTTTTCCTAAAATTGTAAACATTGCTTTTGCCTACCAACAAAAAATAAACATAAATGAATAATGTCTAATTGTATCAGGTCACTACTAATTCAACTCCCATCTTAATGTGCTTTTCTCAGCACAATCTACTGCATATTTGTTGTTTCTGACAATGCTGAGCTTTAGGAAATTAAGGACATTCACGTTTTGCCTTGGATTCATGTGGTAGCATAAGACAGGTGGATATTACTTCCCAAAACTGCTCAACAGCAGTAAACAAATTCATTCTTCTCCCAGCTGTCTGTCTATTTCTTCTTATAGTTTGGGTGTCTCAACCAAACCTACCTCTATGATAACGGCCTTGGGATGTTCTTCATAGTTTATTTGTTCTTATTCCATCTCTGGATCAAATCCTGTGGGGACTGACCAGTACAGGATCAGAGATCAATGTGGATCTCTGAGCTTTCTATCCATCAGGTGATGGTCATGTCTTTGTAGTTAGGTGGGTCTTAGAACGCAGTGTAGATCTACACCTTGAATGCATATTTGTCGACTGGAGTTTGGAAAGGATTCTGCCCCTAGACACACCCACTTCATTATACTGGCTCTCAACTTAAATTGTAAAGTGAGTGCTTGTAGGTTATTCAACAAAACATAAGCCCCTCCTGATGATGGAATAAGGAGATATATCCCAGATTTATTCCCCTATCTTATTTTCAGTCATAGTTTAGATTAACAAAAGCTACTTTTGTTTATGCATATTACTTGACTGATTAACTGGTTGGACCACGCATAAGAGTTAATGAGGAAAATACTGAATCACTCAAATGCCATTTCTGGATACATTCAACGTAAAACATGTTAGCCTGTAACTCACTAATGATGCATACAACAAACACTGAAGGTGAAAACAAGAAAATGTGACTCCCTTACAATGAAAGAAAATCATTTATTGATAAATATTTATAAAGCTGTAACAAACATTATTTACAAAATGTACAAAACATGATGAGGACGACTGCAGTGGTGATGATCTGGTGATGACCACTCCATGGATGGTGATTTTGTCCAACTCTTCGACGATGGTGATGGCACTAATCATCCTGAAGGATCAATTCTCTATGGCGATCGGTCCGCTGATTGGCCTTGTCTTTGTAGTCTGGTGTAGACCACAAAGTCTCAAATTAGCCTGAAGAACATCTTGTAAAGCCTTGTTGTTCTGGCCTGGTCCAAAAACTGATGTTGGCCTCTTGTCCTGGTGGGTTTCTTGGTGAGCTTCAGGTTGTCCCGTTGTCTGTAATCCAGGAAAAAGCCTGCACTGGAGACCTGCATGATGGAAAAGCAGGAAAAAGACTCAGCAAACATGGTTAGATGTTTTACTGAGAAATCTGGGAGATGTTTTAGGGTGACACAAACCTAAAAAGATGGAAAATTAAACAGGTGTAGGGGGTAAAGGGAAAAGAGAAGAAAGGTACAGACCTAAACTGCTCCAGTTTGGTGATCAGTCCATGTGATGCTCAAGCTTCTTGCACCAACAGGTCAAGACCTAGGCCTCACATGGCTATGTGAAAACAGACTGCATCTGAAAAACACCCACATGCATACAAGAGCATTGAGGGTAAAAGAAATTGTATGATACATAGCATATAATAAATCCTAAATGTGTATAATGTCAATCAAAGTGTTCTGTGGGTTATTAAAAGCCTGGAGGAGGAGGTGGAGGGGGTCCTCTTGGTGATCATGGTCCGTTAGAAAACACAGCGGGGTGCAGCGTCTCGACGGTCTGGGTGTGACTGTACTCAGATGACCTGAAAAGGCCATCTGAATCGATGGAAACACCCTTAAACGTCATGGACACCATGGTTTGCTGCAAAATACACACAGAGTAAAAATGTCACAAAATATAATTTTCTTAAAATGCCCACATCTCAAGCAAGTCTAATTCAAACAGATGCATTCAGGCAGGAGAAAGCACTAACCAGAAAAATATTCTGCACCGATGACTCTGTTGACTCGGCGCACAGGTAGAAGGTCGCCCCAGTGATGCCGGTTCCTCTGCGCTGAATTAACGGAGTAGATCCTGATTAATGTGACTCAAAATGGGACAAGCTAGTTAAAATGCTTTTAGTTGAGACAGATATTTACCTTGATGCAGGCCACAGCATTAACGCTGGCAAAGTTCTGGAGGGTAAGCTGCAAAAGCAATAAAAAGGTTAGGTGAGGGAAACAACCGTCATGTCCATTCTCACTGAAATTGGGAACTTGTTCCCATGACTTAGACTCACCTCTGCACACACGTGGTAAAATGTATTGCTGAGCACCCACCAGTGCTCGCTCTCCAGCCCACTGTAGATGGATTTGTGCTGGAGCTTCACCTCTACCATCTACAATCATGCAGAAAAAAAGCATCTCAATCAACGTTACCACGACACCGGCTAGTGGAAACTCTCAGCTAACAAAATGTTTCTCTGTGCCAAAAGGCCTATTATAAAATGATTAAAAATTCAAGGGACCTTTGTATCTGCAGAAAACATCTGCGATAAGGTGTAAGAGCCAACCCAGGCCATTTCAGTGAACACGTGTTATCTCCAACTCTAGGAGTCATGTTACATAGCTCATGGATGCTTTTCCTAAAATTGTAAACATTGCTTTTGCCTACCAACAAAAAATAAACATAAATGAATAATGTCTAATTGTATCAGGTCACTACTAATTCAACTCCCATCTTAATGTGCTTTTCTCAGCACAATCTACTGCATATTTGTTGTTTCTGACAATGCTGAGCTTTAGGAAATTAAGGACATTCACGTTTTGCCTTGGATTCATGTGGTAGCATAAGACAGGTGGATATTACTTCCCAAAACTGCTCAACAGCAGTAAACAAATTCATTCTTCTCCCAGCTGTCTGTCTATTTCTTCTTATAGTTTGGGTGTCTCAACCAAACCTACCTCTATGATAACGGCCTTGGGATGTTCTTCATAGTTTATTTGTTCTTATTCCATCTCTGGATCAAATCCTGTGGGGACTGACCAGTACAGGATCAGAGATCAATGTGGATCTCTGAGCTTTCTATCCATCAGGTGATGGTCATGTCTTTGTAGTTAGGTGGGTCTTAGAACGCAGTGTAGATCTACACCTTGAATGCATATTTGTCGACTGGAGTTTGGAAAGGATTCTGCCCCTAGACACACCCACTTCATTATACTGGCTCTCAACTTAAATTGTAAAGTGAGTGCTTGTAGGTTATTCAACAAAACATAAGCCCCTCCTGATGATGGAATAAGGAGATATATCCCAGATTTATTCCCCTATCTTATTTTCAGTCATAGTTTAGATTAACAAAAGCTACTTTTGTTTATGCATATTACTTGACTGATTAACTGGTTGGACCACGCATAAGAGTTAATGAGGAAAATACTGAATCACTCAAATGCCATTTCTGGATACATTCAACGTAAAACATGTTAGCCTGTAACTCACTAATGATGCATACAACAAACACTGAAGGTGAAAACAAGAAAATGTGACTCCCTTACAATGAAAGAAAATCATTTATTGATAAATATTTATAAAGCTGTAACAAACATTATTTACAAAATGTACAAAACATGATGAGGACGACTGCAGTGGTGATGATCTGGTGATGACCACTCCATGGATGGTGATTTTGTCCAACTCTTCGACGATGGTGATGGCACTAATAATCCTGAAGGATCAATTCTCTATGGCGATCGGTCCGCTGATTGGCCTTGTCTTTGTAGTCTGGTGTAGACCACAAAGTCTCAAATTAGCCTGAAGAACATCTTGTAAAGCCTTGTTGTTCTGGCCTGGTCCAAAAACTGATGTTGGCCTCTTGTCCTGGTGGGTTTCTTGGTGAGCTTCAGGTTGTCCCGTTGTCTGTAATCCAGGAAAAAGCCTGCACTGGAGACCTGCATGATGGAAAAGCAGGAAAAAGACTCAGCAAACATGGTTAGATGTTTTACTGAGAAATCTGGGAGATGTTTTAGGGTGACACAAACCTAAAAAGATGGAAAATTAAACAGGTGTAGGGGGTAAAGGGAAAAGAGAAGAAAGGTACAGACCTAAACTGCTCCAGTTTGGTGATCAGTCCATGTGATGCTCAAGCTTCTTGCGCCAACAGGTCAAGACCTAGGCCTCACATGGCTATGTGAAAACAGACTGCATCTGAAAAACACCCACATGCATACAAGAGCATTGAGGGTAAAATAAATTGTATGATACATAGCATATAATAAATCCTAAATGTGTATAATGTCAATCAAAGTGTTCTGTGGGTTATTAAAAGCCTGGAGGAGGAGGTGGAGGGGGTCCTCTTGGTGATCATGGTCCGTTAGAAAACACAGCGGGGTGCAGCGTCTCGACGGTCTGGGTGTGACTGTACTCAGATGACCTGAAAAGGCCATCTGAATCGATGGAAACACCCTTAAACGTCATGGACACCATGGTTTGCTGCAAAATACACACAGAGTAAAAATGTCACAAAATATAATTTTCTTAAAATGCCCACATCTCAAGCAAGTCTAATTCAAACCGATGCATTCAGGCAGGAGAAAGCACTAACCAGAAAAATATTCTGCACCGATGACTCTGTTGACTCGGCGCACAGGTAGAAGGTCGCCCCAGTGATGCCGGTTCCTCTGCGCTGAATTAACGGAGTAGATCCTGATTAATGTGACTCAAAATGGGACAAGCTAGTTAAAATGCTTTTAGTTGAGACAGATATTTACCTTGATGCCGGCCACAGCATTAACGCTGGCAAAGTTCTGGAGGGTAAGCTGCAAAAGCAATAAAAAGGTTAGGTGAGGGAAACAACCGTCATGTCCATTCTCACTGAAATTGGGAACTTGTTCCCATGACTTAGTCTCACCTCTGCACACACGTGGTAAAATGTATTGCTGAGCACCCACCAGTGCTCGCTCTCCAGCCCACTGTAGATGGATTTGTGCTGGAGCTTCACCTCTACCATCTACAATCATGCAGAAAAAAAGCATCTCAATCAACGTTACCACGACACCGGCTAGTGGAAACTCTCAGCTAACAAAATGTTTCTCTGTGCCAAAAGGCCTATTATAAAATGATTAAAAATTCAAGGGAACCTTTGTATCTGCAGAAAACATCTGCGATAAGGTGTAGGCAAACATCCTGTTTGCGTTGTGCAGAGTTTGGAGAGGCTGATACATGGTCAGTAAAAAAAAAGAAAATACATTGTTTAGGCAAGATTGCAACTATGAAGGGAAAGCAAAACAAAAACTTGTTACATTGCATTTAAGAAGAATGTGCAAGATCTATATTTTACAATAACTGTGACCATAGCGTCGCGAAAAAAGACGCAGTGGAAGTTAGCTGTTCTGCACAGAAACCTCCTCCTGAAGCAGTGATAACAGACAAACGCGAGTATAAACTGAATGAAGCTAGCTAGAGTTCTCAAGTATGAGCAATTAGCCAGCTAACTAGCTAGCTATGTCGCCAGGTACCTTTAGGATCAGAGTACAGGTCGCATCAAACTTGTCCTGATCCAACGGAAAAGGCTCCCGATCCTCCAGTTCTGCGAAAGATGTTTAAATAACCAGTGAAATATTTAACAAAAAGAATGTGGCTAGCTAGCTACAACATAGCCTTAGCTAAATATTAGCCGTTAAAAGGGTAAATTAGTTAGCGCTAGCTAAGAAGCTGATTTTTTTTTTTGTTACTGCAGCAATCCGTTGCCTTAGAAACAATAAAATGCAAACAAAAAACCCCTTTATGCTAAATTTAGTTATTAAATAGACGGGGTCTGACCGAAGAGAAACACTATGTTGTATCCATGACGGCGGAAGGTGATGTTACAAAAGTCGTAGAAGAGTGTGATTAAAACAGACGAACAAGCTAGCGTTAGCTAAGATAAGCTAAGCAACTAGCCAGCGTCATATAGTAGTTAGTTCTGCGAGGAATCAAGCTACGGCAGCTAGTTAGCTAGATAACTTATGTAGTTAGCTGGCCTGACTTTCAAATACAATAGTCCGTTCTTCGCTAGCTTGGTTAGTTAGCTAACTCACGGTCGCTGGGCTCAGTGTGGGTCGCAGCTTCTTCCACCGCCTGCTGCCGATCCCGGACACGCCACCTGTAAACAAGAAAAGAAGTGACAGCTACGGCTGAAATGCCAGCGGCACAAAGGACCGCCGGTCGAAGCCGGATACTAAGGACACGCAGAAGAAACTTCATATTCATAGCAGAGGATTCTGTTTAAGTGTAATGTAGCTCGAGCAAACTCTGAAAGCGCCTTGTTAGTTTGAGGGTCGGTATACGACTGAATGGTTTTAGGGTTTTGGCTTCGTCACCGTTCCACATAACATTCGATCACCTTGGTGATCTAAATTTATGTCAAAACATCTTGTTTTCCCAGACTACAATATGCAAAATTACACGTAGCAACGTGAGAGAAAACATTTAAAAAAAAATAGGCAAATGTTGGCAAAAGAGGAATTACCCGATACAGAGTAACAGCCTAAAAAAACGCCACAAAAAATATGTTGTCTCTATTTTTAAGGCTAATTTGCTAAAACGTTTTCATTATTACTTTGATATTCATCTGCAGGCCACATTTGGCACAAAAGTAGAAAAAGTCATAAAGACTGAATAACAGTGCTATTCAGTCATTCTTTCTGATTCATGCATGCGTGTATTCATTATTTAAAGGGCACATATGAAAAATTAACCTTTTAAGTGCTTGTGCACATATATTTGGCTATCTTGAGTGCCTACCAACACACCAACTGTGAAATAAGACAACTCAGTGTGATGGAAAATATTATTTGATCATGTATTATCATGTGATTCATATGTGATGATTCCTATATAATTATGTTAATCCTTTCCATCATATAATCCTATATGAATGGTTTAGTCTGCATACTCTGTCTCTGTATATTGTGTGAACAAATGATTGTGTTGTGACCTGCAGGGGTCGTAAAGAGGGATTAGGCTTTTGTTTTCTTGCAAATGGTGTCTGTCCTTTGAAGCGTCCTGGCATATGCAGGAATGTTCATCACCAAATGGAGCAGGGAGTGCGTGAACAAGATCACAGAGCACCACCTCCCTGGGGAGGGGGTTGAAGTTTAGATATAAGGAGTAGTCAGTCTACCCCTTTAGAGCTTTCGCTTTCGAGCATTAGCCCTCACACAGCTGTGTGTCCTTTTGTGTGTCCTATTTTCGTTATTAAATGACTCTCTTAATCACGTGTGACTTGCTGTTTGTTCAAAATTCCACCACATCAGTAAGCATTTTAGTGGGCTGCCCATGTCAGAAAACATGAACTAAAACAAGCTGTTCAGATTTGGCTTCCCTTTCTACCCCAAAAGGGAGCCATTCGCTTTATGCCACCCCCGGTCTCAGTGTCTGCACCCACGGCTTGATAACTACCTTTGCGGAAGTGCGCAATTTATTTTGTCACACACGCCAGGTCCGCTATCACGTTGAAGGTAAGAGCCAACCCAGGCCATTTCAGTGAACACGTGTTATCTCCAACTCTAGGAGTCATGTTACATAGCTCATGGATGCTTTTCCTAAAATTGTAAACATTGCTTTTGCCTACCAACAAAAAATAAACATAAATGAATAATGTCTAATTGTATCAGGTCACTACTAATTCAACTCCCATCTTAATGTGCTTTTCTCAGCACAATCTACTGCATATTTGTTGTTTCTGACAATGCTGAGCTTTAGGAAATTAAGGACATTCACGTTTTGCCTTGGATTCATGTGGTAGCATAAGACAGGTGGATATTACTTCCCAAAACTGCTCAACAGCAGTAAACAAATTCATTCTTCTCCCAGCTGTCTGTCTATTTCTTCTTATAGTTTGGGTGTCTCAACCAAACCTACCTCTATGATAACGGCCTTGGGATGTTCTTCATAGTTTATTTGTTCTTATTCCATCTCTGGATCAAATCCTGTGGGGACTGACCAGTACAGGATCAGAGATCAATGTGGATCTCTGAGCTTTCTATCCATCAGGTGATGGTCATGTCTTTGTAGTTAGGTGGGTCTTAGAACGCAGTGTAGATCTACACCTTGAATGCATATTTGTCGACTGGAGTTTGGAAAGGATTCTGCCCCTAGACACACCCACTTCATTATACTGGCTCTCAACTTAAATTGTAAAGTGAGTGCTTGTAGGTTATTCAACAAAACATAAGCCCCTCCTGATGATGGAATAAGGAGATATATCCCAGATTTATTCCCCTATCTTATTTTCAGTCATAGTTTAGATTAACAAAAGCTACTTTTGTTTATGCATATTACTTGACTGATTAACTGGTTGGACCACGCATAAGAGTTAATGAGGAAAATACTGAATCACTCGAATGCCATTTCTGGATACATTCAACGTAAAACATGTTAGCCTGTAACTCACTAATGATGCATACAACAAACACTGAAGGTGAAAACAAGAAAATGTGACTCCCTTACAATGAAAGAAAATCATTTATTGATAAATATTTATAAAGCTGTAACAAACATTATTTACAAAATGTACAAAACATGATGAGGACGACTGCAGTGGTGATGATCTGGTGATGACCACTCCATGGATGGTGATTTTGTCCAACTCTTCGACGATGGTGATGGCACTAATAATCCTGAAGGATCAATTCTCTATGGCGATCGGTCCGCTGATTGGCCTTGTCTTTGTAGTCTGGTGTAGACCACAAAGTCTCAAATTATCCTGAAGAACATCTTGTAAAGCCTTGTTGTTCTGGCCTGGTCCAAAAACTGATGTTGGCCTCTTGTCCTGGTGGGTTTCTTGGTGAGCTTCAGGTTGTCCCGTTGTCTGTAATCCAGGAAAAAGCCTGCACTGGAGACCTGCATGATGGAAAAGCAGGAAAAAGACTCAGCAAACATGGTTAGATGTTTTACTGAGAAATCTGGGAGATGTTTTAGGGTGACACAAACCTAAAAAGATGGAAAATTAAACAGGTGTAGGGGGTAAAGGGAAAAGAGAAGAAAGGTACAGACCTAAACTGCTCCAGTTTGGTGATCAGTCCATGTGATGCTCAAGCTTCTTGCGCCAACAGGTCAAGACCTAGGCCTCACATGGCTATGTGAAAACAGACTGCATCTGAAAAACACCCACATGCATACAAGAGCATTGAGGGTAAAAGAAATTGTATGATACATAGCATATAATAAATCCTAAATGTGTATAATGTCAATCAAAGTGTTCTGTGGGTTATTAAAAGCCTGGAGGAGGAGGTGGAGGGGGTCCTCTTGGTGATCATGGTCCGTTAGAAAACACAGCGGGGTGCAGCGTCTCGACGGTCTGGGTGTGACTGTACTCAGATGACCTGAAAAGGCCATCTGAATCGATGGAAACACCCTTAAACGTCATGGACACCATGGTTTGCTGCAAAATACACACAGAGTAAAAATGTCACAAAATATAATTTTCTTAAAATGCCCACATCTCAAGCAAGTCTAATTCAAACAGATGCATTCAGGCAGGAGAAAGCACTAACCAGAAAAATATTCTGCACCGATGACTCTGTTGACTCGGCGCACAGGTAGAAGGTCGCCCCAGTGATGCCGGTTCCTCTGCGCTGAATTAACGGAGTAGATCCTGATTAATGTGACTCAAAATGGGACAAGCTAGTTAAAATGCTTTTAGTTGAGACAGATATTTACCTTGATGCAGGCCACAGCATTAACGCTGGCAAAGTTCTGGAGGGTAAGCTGCAAAAGCAATAAAAAGGTTAGGTGAGGGAAACAACCGTCATGTCCATTCTCACAGAAATTGGGAACTTGTTCCCATGACTTAGACTCACCTCTGCACACACGTGGTAAAATGTATTGCTGAGCACCCACCAGTGCTCGCTCTCCAGCCCACTGTAGATGGATTTGTGCTGGAGCTTCACCTCTACCATCTACAATCATGCAGAAAAAAAGCATCTCAATCAACGTTACCACGACACCGGCTAGTGGAAACTCTCAGCTAACAAAATGTTTCTCTGTGCCAAAAGGCCTATTATAAAATGATTAAAAATTCAAGGGAACCTTTGTATCTGCAGAAAACATCTGCGATAAGGTGTAGGCAAACATCCTGTTTGCGTTGTGCAGAGTTTGGAGAGGCTGATACATGGTCAGTAAAAAAAAAGAAAATACATTGTTTAGGCAAGATTGCAACTATGAAGGGAAAGCAAAACAAAAACTTGTTACATTGCATTTAAGAAGAATGTGCAAGATCTATATTTTACAATAACTGTGACCATAGCGTCGCGAAAAAAGACGCAGTGGAAGTTAGCTGTTCTGCACAGAAACCTCCTCCTGAAGCAGTGATAACAGACAAACGCGAGTATAAACTGAATGAAGCTAGCTAGAGTTCTCAAGTATGAGCAATTAGCCAGCTAACTAGCTAGCTATGTCGCCAGGTACCTTTAGGATCAGAGTACAGGTCGCATCAAACTTGTCCTGATCCAACGGAAAAGGCTCCCGATCCTCCAGTTCTGCGAAAGATGTTTAAATAACCAGTGAAATATTTAACAAAAAGAATGTGGCTAGCTAGCTACAACATAGCCTTAGCTAAATATTAGCCGTTAAAAGGGTAAATTAGTTAGCGCTAGCTAAGAAGCTGATTTTTTTTTTTGTTACTGCAGCAATCCGTTGCCTTAGAAACAATAAAATGCAAACAAAAAACCCCTTTATGCTAAATTTAGTTATTAAATAGACGGGGTCTGACCGAAGAGAAACACTATGTTGTATCCATGACGGCGGAAGGTGATGTTACAAAAGTCGTAGAAGAGTGTGATTAAAACAGACGAACAAGCTAGCGTTAGCTAAGATAAGCTAAGCAACTAGCCAGCGTCATATAGTAGTTAGTTCTGCGAGGAATCAAGCTACGGCAGCTAGTTAGCTAGATAACTTATGTAGTTAGCTGGCCTGACTTTCAAATACAATAGTCCGTTCTTCGCTAGCTTGGTTAGTTAGCTAACTCACGGTCGCTGGGCTCAGTGTGGGTCGCAGCTTCTTCCACCGCCTGCTGCCGATCCCGGACACGCCACCTGTAAACAAGAAAAGAAGTGACAGCTACGGCTGAAATGCCAGCGGCACAAAGGACCGCCGGTCGAAGCCGGATACTAAGGACACGCAGAAGAAACTTCATATTCATAGCAGAGGATTCTGTTTAAGTGTAATGTAGCTCGAGCAAACTCTGAAAGCGCCTTGTTAGTTTGAGGGTCGGTATACGACTGAATGGTTTTAGGGTTTTGGCTTCGTCACCGTTCCACATAACATTCGATCACCTTGGTGATCTAAATTTATGTCAAAACATCTTGTTTTCCCAGACTACAATATGCAAAATTACACGTAGCAACGTGAGAGAAAACATTTAAAAAAAAATAGGCAAATGTTGGCAAAAGAGGAATTACCCGATACAGAGTAACAGCCTAAAAAAACGCCACAAAAAATATGTTGTCTCTATTTTTAAGGCTAATTTGCTAAAACGTTTTCATTATTACTTTGATATTCATCTGCAGGCCACATTTGGCACAAAAGTAGAAAAAGTCATAAAGACTGAATAACAGTGCTATTCAGTCATTCTTTCTGATTCATGCATGCGTGTATTCATTATTTAAAGGGCACATATGAAAAATTAACCTTTTAAGTGCTTGTGCACATATATTTGGCTATCTTGAGTGCCTACCAACACACCAACTGTGAAATAAGACAACTCAGTGTGATGGAAAATATTATTTGATCATGTATTATCATGTGATTCATATGTGATGATTCCTATATAATTATGTTAATCCTTTCCATCATATAATCCTATATGAATGGTTTAGTCTGCATACTCTGTCTCTGTATATTGTGTGAACAAATGATTGTGTTGTGACCTGCAGGGGTCGTAAAGAGGGATTAGGCTTTTGTTTTCTTGCAAATGGTGTCTGTCCTTTGAAGCGTCCTGGCATATGCAGGAATGTTCATCACCAAATGGAGCAGGGAGTGCGTGAACAAGATCACAGAGCACCACCTCCCTGGGGAGGGGGTTGAAGTTTAGATATAAGGAGTAGTCAGTCTACCCCTTTAGAGCTTTCGCTTTCGAGCATTAGCCCTCACACAGCTGTGTGTCCTTTTGTGTGTCCTATTTTCGTTATTAAATGACTCTCTTAATCACGTGTGACTTGCTGTTTGTTCAAAATTCCACCACATCAGTAAGCATTTTAGTGGGCTGCCCATGTCAGAAAACATGAACTAAAACAAGCTGTTCAGATTTGGCTTCCCTTTCTACCCCAAAAGGGAGCCATTCGCTTTATGCCACCCCCGGTCTCAGTGTCTGCACCCACGGCTTGATAACTACCTTTGCGGAAGTGCGCAATTTATTTTGTCACACACGCCAGGTCCGCTATCACGTTGAAGGTAAGAGCCAACCCAGGCCATTTCAGTGAACACGTGTTATCTCCAACTCTAGGAGTCATGTTACATAGCTCATGGATGCTTTTCCTAAAATTGTAAACATTGCTTTTGCCTACCAACAAAAAATAAACATAAATGAATAATGTCTAATTGTATCAGGTCACTACTAATTCAACTCCCATCTTAATGTGCTTTTCTCAGCACAATCTACTGCATATTTGTTGTTTCTGACAATGCTGAGCTTTAGGAAATTAAGGACATTCACGTTTTGCCTTGGATTCATGTGGTAGCATAAGACAGGTGGATATTACTTCCCAAAACTGCTCAACAGCAGTAAACAAATTCATTCTTCTCCCAGCTGTCTGTCTATTTCTTCTTATAGTTTGGGTGTCTCAACCAAACCTACCTCTATGATAACGGCCTTGGGATGTTCTTCATAGTTTATTTGTTCTTATTCCATCTCTGGATCAAATCCTGTGGGGACTGACCAGTACAGGATCAGAGATCAATGTGGATCTCTGAGCTTTCTATCCATCAGGTGATGGTCATGTCTTTGTAGTTAGGTGGGTCTTAGAACGCAGTGTAGATCTACACCTTGAATGCATATTTGTCGACTGGAGTTTGGAAAGGATTCTGCCCCTAGACACACCCACTTCATTATACTGGCTCTCAACTTAAATTGTAAAGTGAGTGCTTGTAGGTTATTCAACAAAACATAAGCCCCTCCTGATGATGGAATAAGGAGATATATCCCAGATTTATTCCCCTATCTTATTTTCAGTCATAGTTTAGATTAACAAAAGCTACTTTTGTTTATGCATATTACTTGACTGATTAACTGGTTGGACCACGCATAAGAGTTAATGAGGAAAATACTGAATCACTCAAATGCCATTTCTGGATACATTCAACGTAAAACATGTTAGCCTGTAACTCACTAATGATGCATACAACAAACACTGAAGGTGAAAACAAGAAAATGTGACTCCCTTACAATGAAAGAAAATCATTTATTGATAAATATTTATAAAGCTGTAACAAACATTATTTACAAAATGTACAAAACATGATGAGGACGACTGCAGTGGTGATGATCTGGTGATGACCACTCCATGGATGGTGATTTTGTCCAACTCTTCGACGATGGTGATGGCACTAATAATCCTGAAGGATCAATTCTCTATGGCGATCGGTCCGCTGATTGGCCTTGTCTTTGTAGTCTGGTGTAGACCACAAAGTCTCAAATTAGCCTGAAGAACATCTTGTAAAGCCTTGTTGTTCTGGCCTGGTCCAAAAACTGATGTTGGCCTCTTGTCCTGGTGGGTTTCTTGGTGAGCTTCAGGTTGTCCCGTTGTCTGTAATCCAGGAAAAAGCCTGCACTGGAGACCTGCATGATGGAAAAGCAGGAAAAAGACTCAGCAAACATGGTTAGATGTTTTACTGAGAAATCTGGGAGATGTTTTAGGGTGACACAAACCTAAAAAGATGGAAAATTAAACAGGTGTAGGGGGTAAAGGGAAAAGAGAAGAAAGGTACAGACCTAAACTGCTCCAGTTTGGTGATCAGTCCATGTGATGCTCAAGCTTCTTGCGCCAACAGGTCAAGACCTAGGCCTCACATGGCTATGTGAAAACAGACTGCATCTGAAAAACACCCACATGCATACAAGAGCATTGAGGGTAAAAGAAATTGTATGATACATAGCATATAATAAATCCTAAATGTGTATAATGTCAATCAAAGTGTTCTGTGGGTTATTAAAAGCCTGGAGGAGGAGGTGGAGGGGGTCCTCTTGGTGATCATGGTCCGTTAGAAAACACAGCGGGGTGCAGCGTCTCGACGGTCTGGGTGTGACTGTACTCAGATGACCTGAAAAGGCCATCTGAATCGATGGAAACACCCTTAAACGTCATGGACACCATGGTTTGCTGCAAAATACACACAGAGTAAAAATGTCACAAAATATAATTTTCTTAAAATGCCCACATCTCAAGCAAGTCTAATTCAAACAGATGCATTCAGGCAGGAGAAAGCACTAACCAGAAAAATATTCTGCACCGATGACTCTGTTGACTCGGCGCACAGGTAGAAGGTCGCCCCAGTGATGCCGGTTCCTCTGCGCTGAATTAACGGAGTAGATCCTGATTAATGTGACTCAAAATGGGACAAGCTAGTTAAAATGCTTTTAGTTGAGACAGATATTTACCTTGATGCAGGCCACAGCATTAACGCTGGCAAAGTTCTGGAGGGTAAGCTGCAAAAGCAATAAAAAGGTTAGGTGAGGGAAACAACCGTCATGTCCATTCTCACTGAAATTGGGAACTTGTTCCCATGACTTAGACTCACCTCTGCACACACGTGGTAAAATGTATTGCTGAGCACCCACCAGTGCTCGCTCTCCAGCCCACTGTAGATGGATTTGTGCTGGAGCTTCACCTCTACCATCTACAATCATGCAGAAAAAAAGCATCTCAATCAACGTTACCACGACACCGGCTAGTGGAAACTCTCAGCTAACAAAATGTTTCTCTGTGCCAAAAGGCCTATTATAAAATGATTAAAAATTCAAGGGAACCTTTGTATCTGCAGAAAACATCTGCGATAAGGTGTAGGCAAACATCCTGTTTGCGTTGTGCAGAGTTTGGAGAGGCTGATACATGGTCAGTAAAAAAAAAGAAAATACATTGTTTAGGCAAGATTGCAACTATGAAGGGAAAGCAAAACAAAAACTTGTTACATTGCATTTAAGAAGAATGTGCAAGATCTATATTTTACAATAACTGTGACCATAGCGTCGCGAAAAAAGACGCAGTGGAAGTTAGCTGTTCTGCACAGAAACCTCCTCCTGAAGCAGTGATAACAGACAAACGCGAGTATAAACTGAATGAAGCTAGCTAGAGTTCTCAAGTATGAGCAATTAGCCAGCTAACTAGCTAGCTATGTCGCCAGGTACCTTTAGGATCAGAGTACAGGTCGCATCAAACTTGTCCTGATCCAACGGAAAAGGCTCCCGATCCTCCAGTTCTGCGAAAGATGTTTAAATAACCAGTGAAATATTTAACAAAAAGAATGTGGCTAGCTAGCTACAACATAGCCTTAGCTAAATATTAGCCGTTAAAAGGGTAAATTAGTTAGCGCTAGCTAAGAAGCTGAATTTCTTTTTTGTTACTGCAGCAATCCGTTGCCTTAGAAACAATAAAATGCAAACAAAAAACCCCTTTATGCTAAATTTAGTTATTAAATAGACGGGGTCTGACCGAAGAGAAACACTATGTTGTATCCATGACGGCGGAAGGTGATGTTACAAAAGTCGTAGAAGAGTGTGATTAAAACAGACGAACAAGCTAGCGTTAGCTAAGATAAGCTAAGCAACTAGCCAGCGTCATATAGTAGTTAGTTCTGCGAGGAATCAAGCTACGGCAGCTAGTTAGCTAGATAACTTATGTAGTTAGCTGGCCTGACTTTCAAATACAATAGTCCGTTCTTCGCTAGCTTGGTTAGTTAGCTAACTCACGGTCGCTGGGCTCAGTGTGGGTCGCAGCTTCTTCCACCGCCTGCTGCCGATCCCGGACACGCCACCTGTAAACAAGAAAAGAAGTGACAGCTACGGCTGAAATGCCAGCGGCACAAAGGACCGCCGGTCGAAGCCGGATACTAAGGACACGCAGAAGAAACTTCATATTCATAGCAGAGGATTCTGTTTAAGTGTAATGTAGCTCGAGCAAACTCTGAAAGCGCCTTGTTAGTTTGAGGGTCGGTATACGACTGAATGGTTTTAGGGTTTTGGCTTCGTCACCGTTCCACATAACATTCGATCACCTTGGTGATCTAAATTTATGTCAAAACATCTTGTTTTCCCAGACTACAATATGCAAAATTACACGTAGCAACGTGAGAGAAAACATTTAAAAAAAAATAGGCAAATGTTGGCAAAAGAGGAATTACCCGATACAGAGTAACAGCCTAAAAAAACGCCACAAAAAATATGTTGTCTCTATTTTTAAGGCTAATTTGCTAAAACGTTTTCATTATTACTTTGATATTCATCTGCAGGCCACATTTGGCACAAAAGTAGAAAAAGTCATAAAGACTGAATAACAGTGCTATTCAGTCATTCTTTCTGATTCATGCATGCGTGTATTCATTATTTAAAGGGCACATATGAAAAATTAACCTTTTAAGTGCTTGTGCACATATATTTGGCTATCTTGAGTGCCTACCAACACACCAACTGTGAAATAAGACAACTCAGTGTGATGGAAAATATTATTTGATCATGTATTATCATGTGATTCATATGTGATGATTCCTATATAATTATGTTAATCCTTTCCATCATATAATCCTATATGAATGGTTTAGTCTGCATACTCTGTCTCTGTATATTGTGTGAACAAATGATTGTGTTGTGACCTGCAGGGGTCGTAAAGAGGGATTAGGCTTTTGTTTTCTTGCAAATGGTGTCTGTCCTTTGAAGCGTCCTGGCATATGCAGGAATGTTCATCACCAAATGGAGCAGGGAGTGCGTGAACAAGATCACAGAGCACCACCTCCCTGGGGAGGGGGTTGAAGTTTAGATATAAGGAGTAGTCAGTCTACCCCTTTAGAGCTTTCGCTTTCGAGCATTAGCCCTCACACAGCTGTGTGTCCTTTTGTGTGTCCTATTTTCGTTATTAAATGACTCTCTTAATCACGTGTGACTTGCTGTTTGTTCAAAATTCCACCACATCAGTAAGCATTTTAGTGGGCTGCCCATGTCAGAAAACATGAACTAAAACAAGCTGTTCAGATTTGGCTTCCCTTTCTACCCCAAAAGGGAGCCATTCGCTTTATGCCACCCCCGGTCTCAGTGTCTGCACCCACGGCTTGATAACTACCTTTGCGGAAGTGCGCAATTTATTTTGTCACACACGCCAGGTCCGCTATCACGTTGAAGGTAAGAGCCAACCCAGGCCATTTCAGTGAACACGTGTTATCTCCAACTCTAGGAGTCATGTTACATAGCTCATGGATGCTTTTCCTAAAATTGTAAACATTGCTTTTGCCTACCAACAAAAAATAAACATAAATGAATAATGTCTAATTGTATCAGGTCACTACTAATTCAACTCCCATCTTAATGTGCTTTTCTCAGCACAATCTACTGCATATTTGTTGTTTCTGACAATGCTGAGCTTTAGGAAATTAAGGACATTCACGTTTTGCCTTGGATTCATGTGGTAGCATAAGACAGGTGGATATTACTTCCCAAAACTGCTCAACAGCAGTAAACAAATTCATTCTTCTCCCAGCTGTCTGTCTATTTCTTCTTATAGTTTGGGTGTCTCAACCAAACCTACCTCTATGATAACGGCCTTGGGATGTTCTTCATAGTTTATTTGTTCTTATTCCATCTCTGGATCAAATCCTGTGGGGACTGACCAGTACAGGATCAGAGATCAATGTGGATCTCTGAGCTTTCTATCCATCAGGTGATGGTCATGTCTTTGTAGTTAGGTGGGTCTTAGAACGCAGTGTAGATCTACACCTTGAATGCATATTTGTCGACTGGAGTTTGGAAAGGATTCTGCCCCTAGACACACCCACTTCATTATACTGGCTCTCAACTTAAATTGTAAAGTGAGTGCTTGTAGGTTATTCAACAAAACATAAGCCCCTCCTGATGATGGAATAAGGAGATATATCCCAGATTTATTCCCCTATCTTATTTTCAGTCATAGTTTAGATTAACAAAAGCTACTTTTGTTTATGCATATTACTTGACTGATTAACTGGTTGGACCACGCATAAGAGTTAATGAGGAAAATACTGAATCACTCAAATGCCATTTCTGGATACATTCAACGTAAAACATGTTAGCCTGTAACTCACTAATGATGCATACAACAAACACTGAAGGTGAAAACAAGAAAATGTGACTCCCTTACAATGAAAGAAAATCATTTATTGATAAATATTTATAAAGCTGTAACAAACATTATTTACAAAATGTACAAAACATGATGAGGACGACTGCAGTGGTGATGATCTGGTGATGACCACTCCATGGATGGTGATTTTGTCCAACTCTTCGACGATGGTGATGGCACTAATAATCCTGAAGGATCAATTCTCTATGGCGATCGGTCCGCTGATTGGCCTTGTCTTTGTAGTCTGGTGTAGACCACAAAGTCTCAAATTAGCCTGAAGAACATCTTGTAAAGCCTTGTTGTTCTGGCCTGGTCCAAAAACTGATGTTGGCCTCTTGTCCTGGTGGGTTTCTTGGTGAGCTTCAGGTTGTCCCGTTGTCTGTAATCCAGGAAAAAGCCTGCACTGGAGACCTGCATGATGGAAAAGCAGGAAAAAGACTCAGCAAACATGGTTAGATGTTTTACTGAGAAATCTGGGAGATGTTTTAGGGTGACACAAACCTAAAAAGATGGAAAATTAAACAGGTGTAGGGGGTAAAGGGAAAAGAGAAGAAAGGTACAGACCTAAACTGCTCCAGTTTGGTGATCAGTCCATGTGATGCTCAAGCTTCTTGCGCCAACAGGTCAAGACCTAGGCCTCACATGGCTATGTGAAAACAGACTGCATCTGAAAAACACCCACATGCATACAAGAGCATTGAGGGTAAAAGAAATTGTATGATACATAGCATATAATAAATCCTAAATGTGTATAATGTCAATCAAAGTGTTCTGTGGGTTATTAAAAGCCTGGAGGAGGAGGTGGAGGGGGTCCTCTTGGTGATCATGGTCCGTTAGAAAACACAGCGGGGTGCAGCGTCTCGACGGTCTGGGTGTGACTGTACTCAGATGACCTGAAAAGGCCATCTGAATCGATGGAAACACCCTTAAACGTCATGGACACCATGGTTTGCTGCAAAATACACACAGAGTAAAAATGTCACAAAATATAATTTTCTTAAAATGCCCACATCTCAAGCAAGTCTAATTCAAACAGATGCATTCAGGCAGGAGAAAGCACTAACCAGAAAAATATTCTGCACCGATGACTCTGTTGACTCGGCGCACAGGTAGAAGGTCGCCCCAGTGATGCCGGTTCCTCTGCGCTGAATTAACGGAGTAGATCCTGATTAATGTGACTCAAAATGGGACAAGCTAGTTAAAATGCTTTTAGTTGAGACAGATATTTACCTTGATGCAGGCCACAGCATTAACGCTGGCAAAGTTCTGGAGGGTAAGCTGCAAAAGCAATAAAAAGGTTAGGTGAGGGAAACAACCGTCATGTCCATTCTCACTGAAATTGGGAACTTGTTCCCATGACTTAGACTCACCTCTGCACACACGTGGTAAAATGTATTGCTGAGCACCCACCAGTGCTCGCTCTCCAGCCCACTGTAGATGGATTTGTGCTGGAGCTTCACCTCTACCATCTACAATCATGCAGAAAAAAAGCATCTCAATCAACGTTACCACGACACCGGCTAGTGGAAACTCTCAGCTAACAAAATGTTTCTCTGTGCCAAAAGGCCTATTATAAAATGATTAAAAATTCAAGGGAACCTTTGTATCTGCAGAAAACATCTGCGATAAGGTGTAGGCAAACATCCTGTTTGCGTTGTGCAGAGTTTGGAGAGGCTGATACATGGTCAGTAAAAAAAAAGAAAATACATTGTTTAGGCAAGATTGCAACTATGAAGGGAAAGCAAAACAAAAACTTGTTACATTGCATTTAAGAAGAATGTGCAAGATCTATATTTTACAATAACTGTGACCATAGCGTCGCGAAAAAAGACGCAGTGGAAGTTAGCTGTTCTGCACAGAAACCTCCTCCTGAAGCAGTGATAACAGACAAACGCGAGTATAAACTGAATGAAGCTAGCTAGAGTTCTCAAGTATGAGCAATTAGCCAGCTAACTAGCTAGCTATGTCGCCAGGTACCTTTAGGATCAGAGTACAGGTCGCATCAAACTTGTCCTGATCCAACGGAAAAGGCTCCCGATCCTCCAGTTCTGCGAAAGATGTTTAAATAACCAGTGAAATATTTAACAAAAAGAATGTGGCTAGCTAGCTACAACATAGCCTTAGCTAAATATTAGCCGTTAAAAGGGTAAATTAGTTAGCGCTAGCTAAGAAGCTGAATTTCTTTTTTGTTACTGCAGCAATCCGTTGCCTTAGAAACAATAAAATGCAAACAAAAAACCCCTTTATGCTAAATTTAGTTATTAAATAGACGGGGTCTGACCGAAGAGAAACACTATGTTGTATCCATGACGGCGGAAGGTGATGTTACAAAAGTCGTAGAAGAGTGTGATTAAAACAGACGAACAAGCTAGCGTTAGCTAAGATAAGCTAAGCAACTAGCCAGCGTCATATAGTAGTTAGTTCTGCGAGGAATCAAGCTACGGCAGCTAGTTAGCTAGATAACTTATGTAGTTAGCTGGCCTGACTTTCAAATACAATAGTCCGTTCTTCGCTAGCTTGGTTAGTTAGCTAACTCACGGTCGCTGGGCTCAGTGTGGGTCGCAGCTTCTTCCACCGCCTGCTGCCGATCCCGGACACGCCACCTGTAAACAAGAAAAGAAGTGACAGCTACGGCTGAAATGCCAGCGGCACAAAGGACCGCCGGTCGAAGCCGGATACTAAGGACACGCAGAAGAAACTTCATATTCATAGCAGAGGATTCTGTTTAAGTGTAATGTAGCTCGAGCAAACTCTGAAAGCGCCTTGTTAGTTTGAGGGTCGGTATACGACTGAATGGTTTTAGGGTTTTGGCTTCGTCACCGTTCCACATAACATTCGATCACCTTGGTGATCTAAATTTATGTCAAAACATCTTGTTTTCCCAGACTACAATATGCAAAATTACACGTAGCAACGTGAGAGAAAACATTTAAAAAAAAATAGGCAAATGTTGGCAAAAGAGGAATTACCCGATACAGAGTAACAGCCTAAAAAAACGCCACAAAAAATATGTTGTCTCTATTTTTAAGGCTAATTTGCTAAAACGTTTTCATTATTACTTTGATATTCATCTGCAGGCCACATTTGGCACAAAAGTAGAAAAAGTCATAAAGACTGAATAACAGTGCTATTCAGTCATTCTTTCTGATTCATGCATGCGTGTATTCATTATTTAAAGGGCACATATGAAAAATTAACCTTTTAAGTGCTTGTGCACATATATTTGGCTATCTTGAGTGCCTACCAACACACCAACTGTGAAATAAGACAACTCAGTGTGATGGAAAATATTATTTGATCATGTATTATCATGTGATTCATATGTGATGATTCCTATATAATTATGTTAATCCTTTCCATCATATAATCCTATATGAATGGTTTAGTCTGCATACTCTGTCTCTGTATATTGTGTGAACAAATGATTGTGTTGTGACCTGCAGGGGTCGTAAAGAGGGATTAGGCTTTTGTTTTCTTGCAAATGGTGTCTGTCCTTTGAAGCGTCCTGGCATATGCAGGAATGTTCATCACCAAATGGAGCAGGGAGTGCGTGAACAAGATCACAGAGCACCACCTCCCTGGGGAGGGGGTTGAAGTTTAGATATAAGGAGTAGTCAGTCTACCCCTTTAGAGCTTTCGCTTTCGAGCATTAGCCCTCACACAGCTGTGTGTCCTTTTGTGTGTCCTATTTTCGTTATTAAATGACTCTCTTAATCACGTGTGACTTGCTGTTTGTTCAAAATTCCACCACATCAGTAAGCATTTTAGTGGGCTGCCCATGTCAGAAAACATGAACTAAAACAAGCTGTTCAGATTTGGCTTCCCTTTCTACCCCAAAAGGGAGCCATTCGCTTTATGCCACCCGCGGTCTCAGTGTCTGCACCCACGGCTTGATAACTACCTTTGCGGAAGTGCGCAATTTATTTTGTCACACACGCCAGGTCCGCTATCACGTTGAAGGTAAGAGCCAACCCAGGCCATTTCAGTGAACACGTGTTATCTCCAACTCTAGGAGTCATGTTACATAGCTCATGGATGCTTTTCCTAAAATTGTAAACATTGCTTTTGCCTACCAACAAAAAATAAACATAAATGAATAATGTCTAATTGTATCAGGTCACTACTAATTCAACTCCCATCTTAATGTGCTTTTCTCAGCACAATCTACTGCATATTTGTTGTTTCTGACAATGCTGAGCTTTAGGAAATTAAGGACATTCACGTTTTGCCTTGGATTCATGTGGTAGCATAAGACAGGTGGATATTACTTCCCAAAACTGCTCAACAGCAGTAAACAAATTCATTCTTCTCCCAGCTGTCTGTCTATTTCTTCTTATAGTTTGGGTGTCTCAACCAAACCTACCTCTATGATAACGGCCTTGGGATGTTCTTCATAGTTTATTTGTTCTTATTCCATCTCTGGATCAAATCCTGTGGGGACTGACCAGTACAGGATCAGAGATCAATGTGGATCTCTGAGCTTTCTATCCATCAGGTGATGGTCATGTCTTTGTAGTTAGGTGGGTCTTAGAACGCAGTGTAGATCTACACCTTGAATGCATATTTGTCGACTGGAGTTTGGAAAGGATTCTGCCCCTAGACACACCCACTTCATTATACTGGCTCTCAACTTAAATTGTAAAGTGAGTGCTTGTAGGTTATTCAACAAAACATAAGCCCCTCCTGATGATGGAATAAGGAGATATATCCCAGATTTATTCCCCTATCTTATTTTCAGTCATAGTTTAGATTAACAAAAGCTACTTTTGTTTATGCATATTACTTGACTGATTAACTGGTTGGACCACGCATAAGAGTTAATGAGGAAAATACTGAATCACTCAAATGCCATTTCTGGATACATTCAACGTAAAACATGTTAGCCTGTAACTCACTAATGATGCATACAACAAACACTGAAGGTGAAAACAAGAAAATGTGACTCCCTTACAATGAAAGAAAATCATTTATTGATAAATATTTATAAAGCTGTAACAAACATTATTTACAAAATGTACAAAACATGATGAGGACGACTGCAGTGGTGATGATCTGGTGATGACCACTCCATGGATGGTGATTTTGTCCAACTCTTCGACGATGGTGATGGCACTAATAATCCTGAAGGATCAATTCTCTATGGCGATCGGTCCGCTGATTGGCCTTGTCTTTGTAGTCTGGTGTAGACCACAAAGTCTCAAATTAGCCTGAAGAACATCTTGTAAAGCCTTGTTGTTCTGGCCTGGTCCAAAAACTGATGTTGGCCTCTTGTCCTGGTGGGTTTCTTGGTGAGCTTCAGGTTGTCCCGTTGTCTGTAATCCAGGAAAAAGCCTGCACTGGAGACCTGCATGATGGAAAAGCAGGAAAAAGACTCAGCAAACATGGTTAGATGTTTTACTGAGAAATCTGGGAGATGTTTTAGGGTGACACAAACCTAAAAAGATGGAAAATTAAACAGGTGTAGGGGGTAAAGGGAAAAGAGAAGAAAGGTACAGACCTAAACTGCTCCAGTTTGGTGATCAGTCCATGTGATGCTCAAGCTTCTTGCGCCAACAGGTCAAGACCTAGGCCTCACATGGCTATGTGAAAACAGACTGCATCTGAAAAACACCCACATGCATACAAGAGCATTGAGGGTAAAATAAATTGTATGATACATAGCATATAATAAATCCTAAATGTGTATAATGTCAATCAAAGTGTTCTGTGGGTTATTAAAAGCCTGGAGGAGGAGGTGGAGGGGGTCCTCTTGGTGATCATGGTCCGTTAGAAAACACAGCGGGGTGCAGCGTCTCGACGGTCTGGGTGTGACTGTACTCAGATGACCTGAAAAGGCCATCTGAATCGATGGAAACACCCTTAAACGTCATGGACACCATGGTTTGCTGCAAAATACACACAGAGTAAAAATGTCACAAAATATAATTTTCTTAAAATGCCCACATCTCAAGCAAGTCTAATTCAAACAGATGCATTCAGGCAGGAGAAAGCACTAACCAGAAAAATATTCTGCACCGATGACTCTGTTGACTCGGCGCACAGGTAGAAGGTCGCCCCAGTGATGCCGGTTCCTCTGCGCTGAATTAACGGAGTAGATCCTGATTAATGTGACTCAAAATGGGACAAGCTAGTTAAAATGCTTTTAGTTGAGACAGATATTTACCTTGATGCAGGCCACAGCATTAACGCTGGCAAAGTTCTGGAGGGTAAGCTGCAAAAGCAATAAAAAGGTTAGGTGAGGGAAACAACCGTCATGTCCATTCTCACTGAAATTGGGAACTTGTTCCCATGACTTAGACTCACCTCTGCACACACGTGGTAAAATGTATTGCTGAGCACCCACCAGTGCTCGCTCTCCAGCCCACTGTAGATGGATTTGTGCTGGAGCTTCACCTCTACCATCTACAATCATGCAGAAAAAAAGCATCTCAATCAACGTTACCACGACACCGGCTAGTGGAAACTCTCAGCTAACAAAATGTTTCTCTGTGCCAAAAGGCCTATTATAAAATGATTAAAAATTCAAGGGAACCTTTGTATCTGCAGAAAACATCTGCGATAAGGTGTAGGCAAACATCCTGTTTGCGTTGTGCAGAGTTTGGAGAGGCTGATACATGGTCAGTAAAAAAAAAGAAAATACATTGTTTAGGCAAGATTGCAACTATGAAGGGAAAGCAAAACAAAAACTTGTTACATTGCATTTAAGAAGAATGTGCAAGATCTATATTTTACAATAACTGTGACCATAGCGTCGCGAAAAAAGACGCAGTGGAAGTTAGCTGTTCTGCACAGAAACCTCCTCCTGAAGCAGTGATAACAGACAAACGCGAGTATAAACTGAATGAAGCTAGCTAGAGTTCTCAAGTATGAGCAATTAGCCAGCTAACTAGCTAGCTATGTCGCCAGGTACCTTTAGGATCAGAGTACAGGTCGCATCAAACTTGTCCTGATCCAACGGAAAAGGCTCCCGATCCTCCAGTTCTGCGAAAGATGTTTAAATAACCAGTGAAATATTTAACAAAAAGAATGTGGCTAGCTAGCTACAACATAGCCTTAGCTAAATATTAGCCGTTAAAAGGGTAAATTAGTTAGCGCTAGCTAAGAAGCTGAATTTCTTTTTTGTTACTGCAGCAATCCGTTGCCTTAGAAACAATAAAATGCAAACAAAAAACCCCTTTATGCTAAATTTAGTTATTAAATAGACGGGGTCTGACCGAAGAGAAACACTATGTTGTATCCATGACGGCGGAAGGTGATGTTACAAAAGTCGTAGAAGAGTGTGATTAAAACAGACGAACAAGCTAGCGTTAGCTAAGATAAGCTAAGCAACTAGCCAGCGTCATATAGTAGTTAGTTCTGCGAGGAATCAAGCTACGGCAGCTAGTTAGCTAGATAACTTATGTAGTTAGCTGGCCTGACTTTCAAATACAATAGTCCGTTCTTCGCTAGCTTGGTTAGTTAGCTAACTCACGGTCGCTGGGCTCAGTGTGGGTCGCAGCTTCTTCCACCGCCTGCTGCCGATCCCGGACACGCCACCTGTAAACAAGAAAAGAAGTGACAGCTACGGCTGAAATGCCAGCGGCACAAAGGACCGCCGGTCGAAGCCGGATACTAAGGACACGCAGAAGAAACTTCATATTCATAGCAGAGGATTCTGTTTAAGTGTAATGTAGCTCGAGCAAACTCTGAAAGCGCCTTGTTAGTTTGAGGGTCGGTATACGACTGAATGGTTTTAGGGTTTTGGCTTCGTCACCGTTCCACATAACATTCGATCACCTTGGTGATCTAAATTTATGTCAAAACATCTTGTTTTCCCAGACTACAATATGCAAAATTACACGTAGCAACGTGAGAGAAAACATTTAAAAAAAAATAGGCAAATGTTGGCAAAAGAGGAATTACCCGATACAGAGTAACAGCCTAAAAAAACGCCACAAAAAATATGTTGTCTCTATTTTTAAGGCTAATTTGCTAAAACGTTTTCATTATTACTTTGATATTCATCTGCAGGCCACATTTGGCACAAAAGTAGAAAAAGTCATAAAGACTGAATAACAGTGCTATTCAGTCATTCTTTCTGATTCATGCATGCGTGTATTCATTATTTAAAGGGCACATATGAAAAATTAACCTTTTAAGTGCTTGTGCACATATATTTGGCTATCTTGAGTGCCTACCAACACACCAACTGTGAAATAAGACAACTCAGTGTGATGGAAAATATTATTTGATCATGTATTATCATGTGATTCATATGTGATGATTCCTATATAATTATGTTAATCCTTTCCATCATATAATCCTATATGAATGGTTTAGTCTGCATACTCTGTCTCTGTATATTGTGTGAACAAATGATTGTGTTGTGACCTGCAGGGGTCGTAAAGAGGGATTAGGCTTTTGTTTTCTTGCAAATGGTGTCTGTCCTTTGAAGCGTCCTGGCATATGCAGGAATGTTCATCACCAAATGGAGCAGGGAGTGCGTGAACAAGATCACAGAGCACCACCTCCCTGGGGAGGGGGTTGAAGTTTAGATATAAGGAGTAGTCAGTCTACCCCTTTAGAGCTTTCGCTTTCGAGCATTAGCCCTCACACAGCTGTGTGTCCTTTTGTGTGTCCTATTTTCGTTATTAAATGACTCTCTTAATCACGTGTGACTTGCTGTTTGTTCAAAATTCCACCACATCAGTCAGCATTTTAGTGGGCTGCCTATGTCAGAAAACATGAACTAAAACAAGCTGTTCAGATTTGGCTTCCCTTTCTACCCCAAAAGGGAGCCATTCGCTTTATGCCACCCCCGGTCTCAGTGTCTGCACCCACGGCTTGATAACTACCTTTGCGGAAGTGCGCAGTTTATTTTGTCACACACGCCAGGTCCGCTATCACGTTGAAGGTAAGAGCCAACCCAGGCCATTTCAGTGAACACGTGTTATCTCCAACTCTAGGAGTCATGTTACATAGCTCATGGATGCTTTTCCTAAAATTGTAAACATTGCTTTTGCCTACCAACAAAAAATAAACATAAATGAATAATGTCTAATTGTATCAGGTCACTACTAATTCAACTCCCATCTTAATGTGCTTTTCTCAGCACAATCTACTGCATATTTGTTGTTTCTGATCATGCTGAGCTTTAGGAAATTAAGGACATTCACGTTTTGCCTTGGATTCATGTGGTAGCATAAGACAGGTGGATATTACTTCCCAAAACTGCTCAACAGCAGTAAACAAATTCATTCTTCTCCCAGCTGTCTGTCTATTTCTTCTTATAGTTTGGGTGTCTCAACCAAACCTACCTCTATGATAATGGCCTTGGGATGTTCTTCATAGTTTATTTGTTCTTATTCCATCTCTGGATCAAATCCTGTGGGGACTGACCAGTACAGGATCAGAGATCAATGTGGATCTCTGAGCTTTCTATCCATCAGGTGATGGTCATGTCTTTGTAGTTAGGTGGGTCTTAGAACGCAGTGTAGATCTACACCTTGAATGCATATTTGTCGACTGGAGTTTGGAAAGGATTCTGCCCCTAGACACACCCACTTCATTATACTGGCTCTCAACTTAAATTGTAAAGTGAGTGCTTGTAGGTTATTCAACAAAACATAAGCCCCTCCTGATGATGGAATAAGGAGATATATCCCAGATTTATTCCCCTATCTTATTTTCAGTCATAGTTTAGATTAACAAAAGCTACTTTTGTTTATGCATATTACTTGACTGATTAACTGGTTGGACCACGCATAAGAGTTAATGAGGAAAATACTGAATCACTCAAATGCCATTTCTGGATACATTCAACGTAAAACATGTTAGCCTGTAACTCACTAATGATGCATACAACAAACACTGAAGGTGAAAACAAGAAAATGTGACTCCCTTACAATGAAAGAAAATCATTTATTGATAAATATTTATAAAGCTGTAACAAACATTATTTACAAAATGTACAAAACATGATGAGGACGACTGCAGTGGTGATGATCTGGTGATGACCACTCCATGGATGGTGATTTTGTCCAACTCTTCGACGATGGTGATGGCACTAATAATCCTGAAGGATCAATTCTCTATGGCGATCGGTCCGCTGATTGGCCTTGTCTTTGTAGTCTGGTGTAGACCACAAAGTCTCAAATTAGCCTGAAGAACATCTTGTAAAGCCTTGTTGTTCTGGCCTGGTCCAAAAACTGATGTTGGCCTCTTGTCCTGGTGGGTTTCTTGGTGAGCTTCAGGTTGTCCCGTTGTCTGTAATCCAGGAAAAAGCCTGCACTGGAGACCTGCATGATGGAAAAGCAGGAAAAAGACTCAGCAAACATGGTTAGATGTTTTACTGAGAAATCTGGGAGATGTTTTAGGGTGACACAAACCTAAAAAGATGGAAAATTAAACAGGTGTAGGGGGTAAAGGGAAAAGAGAAGAAAGGTACAGACCTAAACTGCTCCAGTTTGGTGATCAGTCCATGTGATGCTCAAGCTTCTTGCGCCAACAGGTCAAGACCTAGGCCTCACATGGCTATGTGAAAACAGACTGCATCTGAAAAACACCCACATGCATACAAGAGCATTGAGGGTAAAAGAAATTGTATGATACATAGCATATAATAAATCCTAAATGTGTATAATGTCAATCAAAGTGTTCTGTGGGTTATTAAAAGCCTGGAGGAGGAGGTGGAGGGGGTCCTCTTGGTGATCATGGTCCGTTAGAAAACACAGCGGGGTGCAGCGTCTCGACGGTCTGGGTGTGACTGTACTCAGATGACCTGAAAAGGCCATCTGAATCGATGGAAACACCCTTAAACGTCATGGACACCATGGTTTGCTGCAAAATACACACAGAGTAAAAATGTCACAAAATATAATTTTCTTAAAATGCCCACATCTCAAGCAAGTCTAATTCAAACAGATGCATTCAGGCAGGAGAAAGCACTAACCAGAAAAATATTCTGCACCGATGACTCTGTTGACTCGGCGCACAGGTAGAAGGTCGCCCCAGTGATGCCGGTTCCTCTGCGCTGAATTAACGGAGTAGATCCTGATTAATGTGACTCAAAATGGGACAAGCTAGTTAAAATGCTTTTAGTTGAGACAGATATTTACCTTGATGCAGGCCACAGCATTAACGCTGGCAAAGTTCTGGAGGGTAAGCTGCAAAAGCAATAAAAAGGTTAGGTGAGGGAAACAACCGTCATGTCCATTCTCACTGAAATTGGGAACTTGTTCCCATGACTTAGACTCACCTCTGCACACACGTGGTAAAATGTATTGCTGAGCACCCACCAGTGCTCGCTCTCCAGCCCACTGTAGATGGATTTGTGCTGGAGCTTCACCTCTACCATCTACAATCATGCAGAAAAAAAGCATCTCAATCAACGTTACCACGACACCGGCTAGTGGAAACTCTCAGCTAACAAAATGTTTCTCTGTGCCAAAAGGCCTATTATAAAATGATTAAAAATTCAAGGGAACCTTTGTATCTGCAGAAAACATCTGCGATAAGGTGTAGGCAAACATCCTGTTTGCGTTGTGCAGAGTTTGGAGAGGCTGATACATGGTCAGTAAAAAAAAAGAAAATACATTGTTTAGGCAAGATTGCAACTATGAAGGGAAAGCAAAACAAAAACTTGTTACATTGCATTTAAGAAGAATGTGCAAGATCTATATTTTACAATAACTGTGACCATAGCGTCGCGAAAAAAGACGCAGTGGAAGTTAGCTGTTCTGCACAGAAACCTCCTCCTGAAGCAGTGATAACAGACAAACGCGAGTATAAACTGAATGAAGCTAGCTAGAGTTCTCAAGTATGAGCAATTAGCCAGCTAACTAGCTAGCTATGTCGCCAGGTACCTTTAGGATCAGAGTACAGGTCGCATCAAACTTGTCCTGATCCAACGGAAAAGGCTCCCGATCCTCCAGTTCTGCGAAAGATGTTTAAATAACCAGTGAAATATTTAACAAAAAGAATGTGGCTAGCTAGCTACAACATAGCCTTAGCTAAATATTAGCCGTTAAAAGGGTAAATTAGTTAGCGCTAGCTAAGAAGCTGAATTTCTTTTTTGTTACTGCAGCAATCCGTTGCCTTAGAAACAATAAAATGCAAACAAAAAACCCCTTTATGCTAAATTTAGTTATTAAATAGACGGGGTCTGACCGAAGAGAAACACTATGTTGTATCCATGACGGCGGAAGGTGATGTTACAAAAGTCGTAGAAGAGTGTGATTAAAACAGACGAACAAGCTAGCGTTAGCTAAGATAAGCTAAGCAACTAGCCAGCGTCATATAGTAGTTAGTTCTGCGAGGAATCAAGCTACGGCAGCTAGTTAGCTAGATAACTTATGTAGTTAGCTGGCCTGACTTTCAAATACAATAGTCCGTTCTTCGCTAGCTTGGTTAGTTAGCTAACTCACGGTCGCTGGGCTCAGTGTGGGTCGCAGCTTCTTCCACCGCCTGCTGCCGATCCCGGACACGCCACCTGTAAACAAGAAAAGAAGTGACAGCTACGGCTGAAATGCCAGCGGCACAAAGGACCGCCGGTCGAAGCCGGATACTAAGGACACACAGAAGAAACTTCATATTCATAGCAGAGGATTCTGTTTAAGTGTAATGTAGCTCGAGCAAACTCTGAAAGCGCCTTGTTAGTTTGAGGGTCGGTATACGACTGAATGGTTTTAGGGTTTTGGCTTCGTCACCGTTCCACATAACATTCGATCACCTTGGTGATCTAAATTTATGTCAAAACATCTTGTTTTCCCAGACTACAATATGCAAAATTACACGTAGCAACGTGAGAGAAAACATTTAAAAAAAAATAGGCAAATGTTGGCAAAAGAGGAATTACCCGATACAGAGTAACAGCCTAAAAAAACGCCACAAAAAATATGTTGTCTCTATTTTTAAGGCTAATTTGCTAAAACGTTTTCATTATTACTTTGATATTCATCTGCAGGCCACATTTGGCACAAAAGTAGAAAAAGTCATAAAGACTGAATAACAGTGCTATTCAGTCATTCTTTCTGATTCATGCATGCGTGTATTCATTATTTAAAGGGCACATATGAAAAATTAACCTTTTAAGTGCTTGTGCACATATATTTGGCTATCTTGAGTGCCTACCAACACACCAACTGTGAAATAAGACAACTCAGTGTGATGGAAAATATTATTTGATCATGTATTATCATGTGATTCATATGTGATGATTCCTATATAATTATGTTAATCCTTTCCATCATATAATCCTATATGAATGGTTTAGTCTGCATACTCTGTCTCTGTATATTGTGTGAACAAATGATTGTGTTGTGACCTGCAGGGGTCGTAAAGAGGGATTAGGCTTTTGTTTTCTTGCAAATGGTGTCTGTCCTTTGAAGCGTCCTGGCATATGCAGGAATGTTCATCACCAAATGGAGCAGGGAGTGCGTGAACAAGATCACAGAGCACCACCTCCCTGGGGAGGGGGTTGAAGTTTAGATATAAGGAGTAGTCAGTCTACCCCTTTAGAGCTTTCGCTTTCGAGCATTAGCCCTCACACAGCTGTGTGTCCTTTTGTGTGTCCTATTTTCGTTATTAAATGACTCTCTTAATCACGTGTGACTTGCTGTTTGTTCAAAATTCCACCACATCAGTAAGCATTTTAGTGGGCTGCCCATGTCAGAAAACATGAACTAAAACAAGCTGTTCAGATTTGGCTTCCCTTTCTACCCCAAAAGGGAGCCATTCGCTTTATGCCACCCCCGGTCTCAGTGTCTGCACCCACGGCTTGATAACTACCTTTGCGGAAGTGCGCAATTTATTTTGTCACACACGCCAGGTCCGCTATCACGTTGAAGGTAAGAGCCAACCCAGGCCATTTCAGTGAACACGTGTTATCTCCAACTCTAGGAGTCATGTTACATAGCTCATGGATGCTTTTCCTAAAATTGTAAACATTGCTTTTGCCTACCAACAAAAAATAAACATAAATGAATAATGTCTAATTGTATCAGGTCACTACTAATTCAACTCCCATCTTAATGTGCTTTTCTCAGCACAATCTACTGCATATTTGTTGTTTCTGACAATGCTGAGCTTTAGGAAATTAAGGACATTCACGTTTTGCCTTGGATTCATGTGGTAGCATAAGACAGGTGGATATTACTTCCCAAAACTGCTCAACAGCAGTAAACAAATTCATTCTTCTCCCAGCTGTCTGTCTATTTCTTCTTATAGTTTGGGTGTCTCAACCAAACCTACCTCTATGATAACGGCCTTGGGATGTTCTTCATAGTTTATTTGTTCTTATTCCATCTCTGGATCAAATCCTGTGGGGACTGACCAGTACAGGATCAGAGATCAATGTGGATCTCTGAGCTTTCTATCCATCAGGTGATGGTCATGTCTTTGTAGTTAGGTGGGTCTTAGAACGCAGTGTAGATCTACACCTTGAATGCATATTTGTCGACTGGAGTTTGGAAAGGATTCTGCCCCTAGACACACCCACTTCATTATACTGGCTCTCAACTTAAATTGTAAAGTGAGTGCTTGTAGGTTATTCAACAAAACATAAGCCCCTCCTGATGATGGAATAAGGAGATATATCCCAGATTTATTCCCCTATCTTATTTTCAGTCATAGTTTAGATTAACAAAAGCTACTTTTGTTTATGCATATTACTTGACTGATTAACTGGTTGGACCACGCATAAGAGTTAATGAGGAAAATACTGAATCACTCAAATGCCATTTCTGGATACATTCAACGTAAAACATGTTAGCCTGTAACTCACTAATGATGCATACAACAAACACTGAAGGTGAAAACAAGAAAATGTGACTCCCTTACAATGAAAGAAAATCATTTATTGATAAATATTTATAAAGCTGTAACAAACATTATTTACAAAATGTACAAAACATGATGAGGACGACTGCAGTGGTGATGATCTGGTGATGACCACTCCATGGATGGTGATTTTGTCCAACTCTTCGACGATGGTGATGGCACTAATCATCCTGAAGGATCAATTCTCTATGGCGATCGGTCCGCTGATTGGCCTTGTCTTTGTAGTCTGGTGTAGACCACAAAGTCTCAAATTAGCCTGAAGAACATCTTGTAAAGCCTTGTTGTTCTGGCCTGGTCCAAAAACTGATGTTGGCCTCTTGTCCTGGTGGGTTTCTTGGTGAGCTTCAGGTTGTCCCGTTGTCTGTAATCCAGGAAAAAGCCTGCACTGGAGACCTGCATGATGGAAAAGCAGGAAAAAGACTCAGCAAACATGGTTAGATGTTTTACTGAGAAATCTGGGAGATGTTTTAGGGTGACACAAACCTAAAAAGATGGAAAATTAAACAGGTGTAGGGGGTAAAGGGAAAAGAGAAGAAAGGTACAGACCTAAACTGCTCCAGTTTGGTGATCAGTCCATGTGATGCTCAAGCTTCTTGCGCCAACAGGTCAAGACCTAGGCCTCACATGGCTATGTGAAAACAGACTGCATCTGAAAAACACCCACATGCATACAAGAGCATTGAGGGTAAAAGAAATTGTATGATACATAGCATATAATAAATCCTAAATGTGTATAATGTCAATCAAAGTGTTCTGTGGGTTATTAAAAGCCTGGAGGAGGAGGTGGAGGGGGTCCTCTTGGTGATCATGGTCCGTTAGAAAACACAGCGGGGTGCAGCGTCTCGACGGTCTGGGTGTGACTGTACTCAGATGACCTGAAAAGGCCATCTGAATCGATGGAAACACCCTTAAACGTCATGGACACCATGGTTTGCTGCAAAATACACATAGAGTAAAAATGTCACAAAATATAATTTTCTTAAAATGCCCACATCTCAAGCAAGTCTAATTCAAACCGATGCATTCAGGCAGGAGAAAGCACTAACCAGAAAAATATTCTGCACCGATGACTCTGTTGACTCGGCGCACAGGTAGAAGGTCGCCCCAGTGATGCCGGTTCCTCTGCGCTGAATTAACGGAGTAGATCCTGATTAATGTGACTCAAAATGGGACAAGCTAGTTAAAATGCTTTTAGTTGAGACAGATATTTACCTTGATGCAGGCCACAGCATTAACGCTGGCAAAGTTCTGGAGGGTAAGCTGCAAAAGCAATAAAAAGGTTAGGTGAGGGAAACAACCGTCATGTCCATTCTCACTGAAATTGGGAACTTGTTCCCATGACTTAGACTCACCTCTGCACACACGTGGTAAAATGTATTGCTGAGCACCCACCAGTGCTCGCTCTCCAGCCCACTGTAGATGGATTTGTGCTGGAGCTTCACCTCTACCATCTACAATCATGCAGAAAAAAAGCATCTCAATCAACGTTACCACGACACCGGCTAGTGGAAACTCTCAGCTAACAAAATGTTTCTCTGTGCCAAAAGGCCTATTATAAAATGATTAAAAATTCAAGGGACCTTTGTATCTGCAGAAAACATCTGCGATAAGGTGTAAGAGCCAACCCAGGCCATTTCAGTGAACACGTGTTATCTCCAACTCTAGGAGTCATGTTACATAGCTCATGGATGCTTTTCCTAAAATTGTAAACATTGCTTTTGCCTACCAACAAAAAATAAACATAAATGAATAATGTCTAATTGTATCAGGTCACTACTAATTCAACTCCCATCTTAATGTGCTTTTCTCAGCACAATCTACTGCATATTTGTTGTTTCTGACAATGCTGAGCTTTAGGAAATTAAGGACATTCACGTTTTGCCTTGGATTCATGTGGTAGCATAAGACAGGTGGATATTACTTCCCAAAACTGCTCAACAGCAGTAAACAAATTCATTCTTCTCCCAGCTGTCTGTCTATTTCTTCTTATAGTTTGGGTGTCTCAACCAAACCTACCTCTATGATAACGGCCTTGGGATGTTCTTCATAGTTTATTTGTTCTTATTCCATCTCTGGATCAAATCCTGTGGGGACTGACCAGTACAGGATCAGAGATCAATGTGGATCTCTGAGCTTTCTATCCATCAGGTGATGGTCATGTCTTTGTAGTTAGGTGGGTCTTAGAACGCAGTGTAGATCTACACCTTGAATGCATATTTGTCGACTGGAGTTTGGAAAGGATTCTGCCCCTAGACACACCCACTTCATTATACTGGCTCTCAACTTAAATTGTAAAGTGAGTGCTTGTAGGTTATTCAACAAAACATAAGCCCCTCCTGATGATGGAATAAGGAGATATATCCCAGATTTATTCCCCTATCTTATTTTCAGTCATAGTTTAGATTAACAAAAGCTACTTTTGTTTATGCATATTACTTGACTGATTAACTGGTTGGACCACGCATAAGAGTTAATGAGGAAAATACTGAATCACTCAAATGCCATTTCTGGATACATTCAACGTAAAACATGTTAGCCTGTAACTCACTAATGATGCATACAACAAACACTGAAGGTGAAAACAAGAAAATGTGACTCCCTTACAATGAAAGAAAATCATTTATTGATAAATATTTATAAAGCTGTAACAAACATTATTTACAAAATGTACAAAACATGATGAGGACGACTGCAGTGGTGATGATCTGGTGATGACCACTCCATGGATGGTGATTTTGTCCAACTCTTCGACGATGGTGATGGCACTAATCATCCTGAAGGATCAATTCTCTATGGCGATCGGTCCGCTGATTGGCCTTGTCTTTGTAGTCTGGTGTAGACCACAAAGTCTCAAATTAGCCTGAAGAACATCTTGTAAAGCCTTGTTGTTCTGGCCTGGTCCAAAAACTGATGTTGGCCTCTTGTCCTGGTGGGTTTCTTGGTGAGCTTCAGGTTGTCCCGTTGTCTGTAATCCAGGAAAAAGCCTGCACTGGAGACCTGCATGATGGAAAAGCAGGAAAAAGACTCAGCAAACATGGTTAGATGTTTTACTGAGAAATCTGGGAGATGTTTTAGGGTGACACAAACCTAAAAAGATGGAAAATTAAACAGGTGTAGGGGGTAAAGGGAAAAGAGAAGAAAGGTACAGACCTAAACTGCTCCAGTTTGGTGATCAGTCCATGTGATGCTCAAGCTTCTTGCGCCAACAGGTCAAGACCTAGGCCTCACATGGCTATGTGAAAACAGACTGCATCTGAAAAACACCCACATGCATACAAGAGCATTGAGGGTAAAAGAAATTGTATGATACATAGCATATAATAAATCCTAAATGTGTATAATGTCAATCAAAGTGTTCTGTGGGTTATTAAAAGCCTGGAGGAGGAGGTGGAGGGGGTCCTCTTGGTGATCATGGTCCGTTAGAAAACACAGCGGGGTGCAGCGTCTCGACGGTCTGGGTGTGACTGTACTCAGATGACCTGAAAAGGCCATCTGAATCGATGGAAACACCCTTAAACGTCATGGACACCATGGTTTGCTGCAAAATACACACAGAGTAAAAATGTCACAAAATATAATTTTCTTAAAATGCCCACATCTCAAGCAAGTCTAATTCAAACAGATGCATTCAGGCAGGAGAAAGCACTAACCAGAAAAATATTCTGCACCGATGACTCTGTTGACTCGGCGCACAGGTAGAAGGTCGCCCCAGTGATGCCGGTTCCTCTGCGCTGAATTAACGGAGTAGATCCTGATTAATGTGACTCAAAATGGGACAAGCTAGTTAAAATGCTTTTAGTTGAGACAGATATTTACCTTGATGCAGGCCACAGCATTAACGCTGGCAAAGTTCTGGAGGGTAAGCTGCAAAAGCAATAAAAAGGTTAGGTGAGGGAAACAACCGTCATGTCCATTCTCACTGAAATTGGGAACTTGTTCCCATGACTTAGACTCACCTCTGCACACACGTGGTAAAATGTATTGCTGAGCACCCACCAGTGCTCGCTCTCCAGCCCACTGTAGATGGATTTGTGCTGGAGCTTCACCTCTACCATCTACAATCATGCAGAAAAAAAGCATCTCAATCAACGTTACCACGACACCGGCTAGTGGAAACTCTCAGCTAACAAAATGTTTCTCTGTGCCAAAAGGCCTATTATAAAATGATTAAAAATTCAAGGGAACCTTTGTATCTGCAGAAAACATCTGCGATAAGGTGTAAGAGCCAACCCAGGCCATTTCAGTGAACACGTGTTATCTCCAACTCTAGGAGTCATGTTACATAGCTCATGGATGCTTTTCCTAAAATTGTAAACATTGCTTTTGCCTACCAACAAAAAATAAACATAAATGAATAATGTCTAATTGTATCAGGTCACTACTAATTCAACTCCCATCTTAATGTGCTTTTCTCAGCACAATCTACTGCATATTTGTTGTTTCTGATCATGCTGAGCTTTAGGAAATTAAGGACATTCACGTTTTGCCTTGGATTCATGTGGTAGCATAAGACAGGTGGATATTACTTCCCAAAACTGCTCAACAGCAGTAAACAAATTCATTCTTCTCCCAGCTGTCTGTCTATTTCTTCTTATAGTTTGGGTGTCTCAACCAAACCTACCTCTATGATAATGGCCTTGGGATGTTCTTCATAGTTTATTTGTTCTTATTCCATCTCTGGATCAAATCCTGTGGGGACTGACCAGTACAGGATCAGAGATCAATGTGGATCTCTGAGCTTTCTATCCATCAGGTGATGGTCATGTCTTTGTAGTTAGGTGGGTCTTAGAACGCAGTGTAGATCTACACCTTGAATGCATATTTGTCGACTGGAGTTTGGAAAGGATTCTGCCCCTAGACACACCCACTTCATTATACTGGCTCTCAACTTAAATTGTAAAGTGAGTGCTTGTAGGTTATTCAACAAAACATAAGCCCCTCCTGATGATGGAATAAGGAGATATATCCCAGATTTATTCCCCTATCTTATTTTCAGTCATAGTTTAGATTAACAAAAGCTACTTTTGTTTATGCATATTACTTGACTGATTAACTGGTTGGACCACGCATAAGAGTTAATGAGGAAAATACTGAATCACTCAAATGCCATTTCTGGATACATTCAACGTAAAACATGTTAGCCTGTAACTCACTAATGATGCATACAACAAACACTGAAGGTGAAAACAAGAAAATGTGACTCCCTTACAATGAAAGAAAATCATTTATTGATAAATATTTATAAAGCTGTAACAAACATTATTTACAAAATGTACAAAACATGATGAGGACGACTGCAGTGGTGATGATCTGGTGATGACCACTCCATGGATGGTGATTTTGTCCAACTCTTCGACGATGGTGATGGCACTAATAATCCTGAAGGATCAATTCTCTATGGCGATCGGTCCGCTGATTGGCCTTGTCTTTGTAGTCTGGTGTAGACCACAAAGTCTCAAATTAGCCTGAAGAACATCTTGTAAAGCCTTGTTGTTCTGGCCTGGTCCAAAAACTGATGTTGGCCTCTTGTCCTGGTGGGTTTCTTGGTGAGCTTCAGGTTGTCCCGTTGTCTGTAATCCAGGAAAAAGCCTGCACTGGAGACCTGCATGATGGAAAAGCAGGAAAAAGACTCAGCAAACATGGTTAGATGTTTTACTGAGAAATCTGGGAGATGTTTTAGGGTGACACAAACCTAAAAAGATGGAAAATTAAACAGGTGTAGGGGGTAAAGGGAAAAGAGAAGAAAGGTACAGACCTAAACTGCTCCAGTTTGGTGATCAGTCCATGTGATGCTCAAGCTTCTTGCGCCAACAGGTCAAGACCTAGGCCTCACATGGCTATGTGAAAACAGACTGCATCTGAAAAACACCCACATGCATACAAGAGCATTGAGGGTAAAATAAATTGTATGATACATAGCATATAATAAATCCTAAATGTGTATAATGTCAATCAAAGTGTTCTGTGGGTTATTAAAAGCCTGGAGGAGGAGGTGGAGGGGGTCCTCTTGGTGATCATGGTCCGTTAGAAAACACAGCGGGGTGCAGCGTCTCGACGGTCTGGGTGTGACTGTACTCAGATGACCTGAAAAGGCCATCTGAATCGATGGAAACACCCTTAAACGTCATGGACACCATGGTTTGCTGCAAAATACACACAGAGTAAAAATGTCACAAAATATAATTTTCTTAAAATACCCACATCTCAAGCAAGTCTAATTCAAACCGATGCATTCAGGCAGGAGAAAGCACTAACCAGAAAAATATTCTGCACCGATGACTCTGTTGACTCGGCGCACAGGTAGAAGGTCGCCCCAGTGATGCCGGTTCCTCTGCGCTGAATTAACGGAGTAGATCCTGATTAATGTGACTCAAAATGGGACAAGCTAGTTAAAATGCTTTTAGTTGAGACAGATATTTACCTTGATGCCGGCCACAGCATTAACGCTGGCAAAGTTCTGGAGGGTAAGCTGCAAAAGCAATAAAAAGGTTAGGTGAGGGAAACAACCGTCATGTCCATTCTCACTGAAATTGGGAACTTGTTCCCATGACTTAGTCTCACCTCTGCACACACGTGGTAAAATGTATTGCTGAGCACCCACCAGTGCTCGCTCTCCAGCCCACTGTAGATGGATTTGTGCTGGAGCTTCACCTCTACCATCTACAATCATGCAGAAAAAAAGCATCTCAATCAACGTTACCACGACACCGGCTAGTGGAAACTCTCAGCTAACAAAATGTTTCTCTGTGCCAAAAGGCCTATTATAAAATGATTAAAAATTCAAGGGAACCTTTGTATCTGCAGAAAACATCTGCGATAAGGTGTAGGCAAACATCCTGTTTGCGTTGTGCAGAGTTTGGAGAGGCTGATACATGGTCAGTAAAAAAAAAGAAAATACATTGTTTAGGCAAGATTGCAACTATGAAGGGAAAGCAAAACAAAAACTTGTTACATTGCATTTAAGAAGAATGTGCAAGATCTATATTTTACAATAACTGTGACCATAGCGTCGCGAAAAAAGACGCAGTGGAAGTTAGCTGTTCTGCACAGAAACCTCCTCCTGAAGCAGTGATAACAGACAAACGCGAGTATAAACTGAATGAAGCTAGCTAGAGTTCTCAAGTATGAGCAATTAGCCAGCTAACTAGCTAGCTATGTCGCCAGGTACCTTTAGGATCAGAGTACAGGTCGCATCAAACTTGTCCTGATCCAACGGAAAAGGCTCCCGATCCTCCAGTTCTGCGAAAGATGTTTAAATAACCAGTGAAATATTTAACAAAAAGAATGTGGCTAGCTAGCTACAACATAGCCTTAGCTAAATATTAGCCGTTAAAAGGGTAAATTAGTTAGCGCTAGCTAAGAAGCTGATTTTTTTTTTTGTTACTGCAGCAATCCGTTGCCTTAGAAACAATAAAATGCAAACAAAAAACCCCTTTATGCTAAATTTAGTTATTAAATAGACGGGGTCTGACCGAAGAGAAACACTATGTTGTATCCATGACGGCGGAAGGTGATGTTACAAAAGTCGTAGAAGAGTGTGATTAAAACAGACGAACAAGCTAGCGTTAGCTAAGATAAGCTAAGCAACTAGCCAGCGTCATATAGTAGTTAGTTCTGCGAGGAATCAAGCTACGGCAGCTAGTTAGCTAGATAACTTATGTAGTTAGCTGGCCTGACTTTCAAATACAATAGTCCGTTCTTCGCTAGCTTGGTTAGTTAGCTAACTCACGGTCGCTGGGCTCAGTGTGGGTCGCAGCTTCTTCCACCGCCTGCTGCCGATCCCGGACACGCCACCTGTAAACAAGAAAAGAAGTGACAGCTACGGCTGAAATGCCAGCGGCACAAAGGACCGCCGGTCGAAGCCGGATACTAAGGACACGCAGAAGAAACTTCATATTCATAGCAGAGGATTCTGTTTAAGTGTAATGTAGCTCGAGCAAACTCTGAAAGCGCCTTGTTAGTTTGAGGGTCGGTATACGACTGAATGGTTTTAGGGTTTTGGCTTCGTCACCGTTCCACATAACATTCGATCACCTTGGTGATCTAAATTTATGTCAAAACATCTTGTTTTCCCAGACTACAATATGCAAAATTACACGTAGCAACGTGAGAGAAAACATTTAAAAAAAAATAGGCAAATGTTGGCAAAAGAGGAATTACCCGATACAGAGTAACAGCCTAAAAAAACGCCACAAAAAATATGTTGTCTCTATTTTTAAGGCTAATTTGCTAAAACGTTTTCATTATTACTTTGATATTCATCTGCAGGCCACATTTGGCACAAAAGTAGAAAAAGTCATAAAGACTGAATAACAGTGCTATTCAGTCATTCTTTCTGATTCATGCATGCGTGTATTCATTATTTAAAGGGCACATATGAAAAATTAACCTTTTAAGTGCTTGTGCACATATATTTGGCTATCTTGAGTGCCTACCAACACACCAACTGTGAAATAAGACAACTCAGTGTGATGGAAAATATTATTTGATCATGTATTATCATGTGATTCATATGTGATGATTCCTATATAATTATGTTAATCCTTTCCATCATATAATCCTATATGAATGGTTTAGTCTGCATACTCTGTCTCTGTATATTGTGTGAACAAATGATTGTGTTGTGACCTGCAGGGGTCGTAAAGAGGGATTAGGCTTTTGTTTTCTTGCAAATGGTGTCTGTCCTTTGAAGCGTCCTGGCATATGCAGGAATGTTCATCACCAAATGGAGCAGGGAGTGCGTGAACAAGATCACAGAGCACCACCTCCCTGGGGAGGGGGTTGAAGTTTAGATATAAGGAGTAGTCAGTCTACCCCTTTAGAGCTTTCGCTTTCGAGCATTAGCCCTCACACAGCTGTGTGTCCTTTTGTGTGTCCTATTTTCGTTATTAAATGACTCTCTTAATCACGTGTGACTTGCTGTTTGTTCAAAATTCCACCACATCAGTAAGCATTTTAGTGGGCTGCCCATGTCAGAAAACATGAACTAAAACAAGCTGTTCAGATTTGGCTTCCCTTTCTACCCCAAAAGGGAGCCATTCGCTTTATGCCACCCCCGGTCTCAGTGTCTGCACCCACGGCTTGATAACTACCTTTGCGGAAGTGCGCAATTTATTTTGTCACACACGCCAGGTCCGCTATCACGTTGAAGGTAAGAGCCAACCCAGGCCATTTCAGTGAACACGTGTTATCTCCAACTCTAGGAGTCATGTTACATAGCTCATGGATGCTTTTCCTAAAATTGTAAACATTGCTTTTGCCTACCAACAAAAAATAAACATAAATGAATAATGTCTAATTGTATCAGGTCACTACTAATTCAACTCCCATCTTAATGTGCTTTTCTCAGCACAATCTACTGCATATTTGTTGTTTCTGATCATGCTGAGCTTTAGGAAATTAAGGACATTCACGTTTTGCCTTGGATTCATGTGGTAGCATAAGACAGGTGGATATTACTTCCCAAAACTGCTCAACAGCAGTAAACAAATTCATTCTTCTCCCAGCTGTCTGTCTATTTCTTCTTATAGTTTGGGTGTCTCAACCAAACCTACCTCTATGATAACGGCCTTGGGATGTTCTTCATAGTTTATTTGTTCTTATTCCATCTCTGGATCAAATCCTGTGGGGACTGACCAGTACAGGATCAGAGATCAATGTGGATCTCTGAGCTTTCTATCCATCAGGTGATGGTCATGTCTTTGTAGTTAGGTGGGTCTTAGAACGCAGTGTAGATCTACACCTTGAATGCATATTTGTCGACTGGAGTTTGGAAAGGATTCTGCCCCTAGACACACCCACTTCATTATACTGGCTCTCAACTTAAATTGTAAAGTGAGTGCTTGTAGGTTATTCAACAAAACATAAGCCCCTCCTGATGATGGAATAAGGAGATATATCCCAGATTTATTCCCCTATCTTATTTTCAGTCATAGTTTAGATTAACAAAAGCTACTTTTGTTTATGCATATTACTTGACTGATTAACTGGTTGGACCACGCATAAGAGTTAATGAGGAAAATACTGAATTACTCAAATGCCATTTCTGGATACATTCAACGTAAAACATGTTAGCCTGTAACTCACTAATGATGCATACAACAAACACTGAAGGTGAAAACAAGAAAATGTGACTCCCTTACAATGAAAGAAAATCATTTATTGATAAATATTTATAAAGCTGTAACAAACATTATTTACAAAATGTACAAAACATGATGAGGACGACTGCAGTGGTGATGATCTGGTGATGACCACTCCATGGATGGTGATTTTGTCCAACTCTTCGACGATGGTGATGGCACTAATAATCCTGAAGGATCAATTCTCTATGGCGATCGGTCCGCTGATTGGCCTTGTCTTTGTAGTCTGGTGTAGACCACAAAGTCTCAAATTATCCTGAAGAACATCTTGTAAAGCCTTGTTGTTCTGGCCTGGTCCAAAAACTGATGTTGGCCTCTTGTCCTGGTGGGTTTCTTGGTGAGCTTCAGGTTGTCCAGTTGTCTGTAATCCAGGAAAAAGCCTGCACTGGAGACCTGCATGATGGAAAAGCAGGAAAAAGACTCACCAAACATGGTTAGATGTTTTACTGAGAAATCTGGGAGATGTTTTAGGGTGACACAAACCTAAAAAGATGGAAAATTAAACAGGTGTAGGGGGTAAAGGGAAAAGAGAAGAAAGGTACAGACCTAAACTGCTCCAGTTTGGTGATCAGTCCATGTGATGCTCAAGCTTCTTGCGCCAACAGGTCAAGACCTAGGCCTCACATGGCTATGTGAAAACAGACTGCATCTGAAAAACACCCACATGCATACAAGAGCATTGAGGGTAAAATAAATTGTATGATACATAGCATATAATAAATCCTAAATGTGTATAATGTCAATCAAAGTGTTCTGTGGGTTATTAAAAGCCTGGAGGAGGAGGTGGAGGGGGTCCTCTTGGTGATCATGGTCCGTTAGAAAACACAGCGGGGTGCAGCGTCTCGACGGTCTGGGTGTGACTGTACTCAGATGACCTGAAAAGGCCATCTGAATCGATGGAAACACCCTTAAACGTCATGGACACCATGGTTTGCTGCAAAATACACACAGAGTAAAAATGTCACAAAATATAATTTTCTTAAAATGCCCACATCTCAAGCAAGTCTAATTCAAACAGATGCATTCAGGCAGGAGAAAGCACTAACCAGAAAAATATTCTGCACCGATGACTCTGTTGACTCGGCGCACAGGTAGAAGGTCGCCCCAGTGATGCCGGTTCCTCTGCGCTGAATTAATGGAGTAGATCCTGATGAATGTGACTCAAAATGGGACAAGCTAGTTAAAATGCTTTTAGTTGAGACAGATATTTACCTTGATGCAGGCCACAGCATTAACGCTGGCAAAGTTCTGGAGGGTAAGCTGCAAAAGCAATAAAAAGGTTAGGTGAGGGAAACAACCGTCATGTCCATTCTCACTGAAATTGGGAACTTGTTCCCATGATTTAGTCTCACCTCTGCACACACGTGGTAAAATGTATTGCTGAGCACCCACCAGTGCTCGCTCTCCAGCCCACTGTAGATGGATTTGTGCTGGAGCTTCACCTCTACCATCTACAATCATGCAGAAAAAAAGCATCTCAATCAACGTTACCACGACACCGGCTAGTGGAAACTCTCAGCTAACAAAATGTTTCTCTGTGCCAAAAGGCCTATTATAAAATGATTAAAAATTCAAGGGAACCTTTGTATCTGCAGAAAACATCTGCGATAAGGTGTAGGCAAACATCCTGTTTGCGTTGTGCAGAGTTTGGAGAGGCTGATACATGGTCAGTAAAAAAAAAGAAAATACATTGTTTAGGCAAGATTGCAACTATGAAGGGAAAGCAAAACAAAAACTTGTTACATTGCATTTAAGAAGAATGTGCAAGATCTATATTTTACAATAACTGTGACCATAGCGTCGCGAAAAAAGACGCAGTGGAAGTTAGCTGTTCTGCACAGAAACCTCCTCCTGCAGCAGTGATAACAGACAAACGCGAGTATAAACTGAATGAAGCTAGCTAGAGTTCTCAAGTATGAGCAATTAGCCAGCTAACTAGCTAGCTATGTCGCCAGGTACCTTTAGGATCAGAGTACAGGTCGCATCAAACTTGTCCTGATCCAACGGAAAAGGCTCCCGATCCTCCAGTTCTGCGAAAGATGTTTAAATAACCAGTGAAATATTTAACAAAAAGAATGTGGCTAGCTAGCTACAACATAGCCTTAGCTAAATATTAGCCGTTAAAAGGGTAAATTAGTTAGCGCTAGCTAAGAAGCTGAATTTCTTTTTTGTTACTGCAGCAATCCGTTGCCTTAGAAACAATAAAATGCAAACAAAAAACCCCTTTATGCTAAATTTAGTTATTAAATAGACGGGGTCTGACCGAAGAGAAACACTATGTTGTATCCATGACGGCGGAAGGTGATGTTACAAAAGTCGTAGAAGAGTGTGATTAAAACAGACGAACAAGCTAGCGTTAGCTAAGATAAGCTAAGCAACTAGCCAGCGTCATATAGTAGTTAGTTCTGCGAGGAATCAAGCTACGGCAGCTAGTTAGCTAGATAACTTATGTAGTTAGCTGGCCTGACTTTCAAATACAATAGTCCGTTCTTCGCTAGCTTGGTTAGTTAGCTAACTCACGGTCGCTGGGCTCAGTGTGGGTCGCAGCTTCTTCCACCGCCAGCTGCCGATCCCGGACACGCCACCTGTAAACAAGAAAAGAAGTGACAGCTACGGCTGAAATGCCAGCGGCACAAAGGACCGCCGGTCGAAGCCGGATACTAAGGACACGCAGAAGAAACTTCATATTCATAGCAGAGGATTCTGTTTAAGTGTAATGTAGCTCGAGCAAACTCTGAAAGCGCCTTGTTAGTTTGAGGGTCGGTATACGACTGAATGGTTTTAGGGTTTTGGCTTCGTCACCGTTCCACATAACATTCGATCACCTTGGTGATCTAAATTTATGTCAAAACATCTTGTTTTCCCAGACTACAATATGCAAAATTACACGTAGCAACGTGAGAGAAAACATTTAAAAAAAAATAGGCAAATGTTGGCAAAAGAGGAATTACCCGATACAGAGTAACAGCCTAAAAAAACGCCACAAAAAATATGTTGTCTCTATTTTTAAGGCTAATTTGCTAAAACGTTTTCATTATTACTTTGATATTCATCTGCAGGCCACATTTGGCACAAAAGTAGAAAAAGTCATAAAGACTGAATAACAGTGCTATTCAGTCATTCTTTCTGATTCATGCATGCGTGTATTCATTATTTAAAGGGCACATATGAAAAATTAACCTTTTAAGTGCTTGTGCACATATATTTGGCTATCTTGAGTGCCTACCAACACACCAACTGTGAAATAAGACAACTCAGTGTGATGGAAAATATTATTTGATCATGTATTATCATGTGATTCATATGTGATGATTCCTATATAATTATGTTAATCCTTTCCATCATATAATCCTATATGAATGGTTTAGTCTGCATACTCTGTCTCTGTATATTGTGTGAACAAATGATTGTGTTGTGACCTGCAGGGGTCGTAAAGAGGGATTAGGCTTTTGTTTTCTTGCAAATGGTGTCTGTCCTTTGAAGCGTCCTGGCATATGCAGGAATGTTCATCACCAAATGGAGCAGGGAGTGCGTGAACAAGATCACAGAGCACCACCTCCCTGGGGAGGGGGTTGAAGTTTAGATATAAGGAGTAGTCAGTCTACCCCTTTAGAGCTTTCGCTTTCGAGCATTAGCCCTCACACAGCTGTGTGTCCTTTTGTGTGTCCTATTTTCGTTATTATATGACTCTCTTAATCACGTGTGACTTGCTGTTTGTTCAAAATTCCACCACATCAGTAAGCATTTTAGTGGGCTGCCCATGTCAGAAAACATGAACTAAAACAAGCTGTTCAGATTTGGCTTCCCTTTCTACCCCAAAAGGGAGCCATTCGCTTTATGCCACCCCCGGTCTCAGTGTCTGCACCCACGGCTTGATAACTACCTTTGCGGAAGTGCGCAATTTATTTTGTCACACACGCCAGGTCCGCTATCACGTTGAAGGTAAGAGCCAACCCAGGCCATTTCAGTGAACACGTGTTATCTCCAACTCTAGGAGTCATGTTACATAGCTCATGGATGCTTTTCCTAAAATTGTAAACATTGCTTTTGCCTACCAACAAAAAATAAACATAAATGAATAATGTCTAATTGTATCAGGTCACTACTAATTCAACTCCCATCTTAATGTGCTTTTCTCAGCACAATCTACTGCATATTTGTTGTTTCTGATCATGCTGAGCTTTAGGAAATTAAGGACATTCACGCTTTGCCTTGGATTCATGTGGTAGCATAAGACAGGTGGATATTACTTCCCAAAACTGCTCAACAGCAGTAAACAAATTCATTCTTCTCCCAGCTGTCTGTCTATTTCTTCTTATAGTTTGGGTGTCTCAACCAAACCTACCTCTATGATAACGGCCTTGGGATGTTCTTCATAGTTTATTTGTTCTTATTCCATCTCTGGATCAAATCCTGTGGGGACTGACCAGTACAGGATCAGAGATCAATGTGGATCTCTGAGCTTTCTATCCATCAGGTGATGGTCATGTCTTTGTAGTTAGGTGGGTCTTAGAACGCAGTGTAGATCTACACCTTGAATGCATATTTGTCGACTGGAGTTTGGAAAGGATTCTGCCCCTAGACACACCCACTTCATTATACTGGCTCTCAACTTAAATTGTAAAGTGAGTGCTTGTAGGTTATTCAACAAAACATAAGCTCCTCCTGATGATGGAATAAGGAGATATATCCCAGATTTATTCCCCTATCTTATTTTCAGTCATAGTTTAGATTAACAAAAGCTACTTTTGTTTATGCATATTACTTGACTGATTAACTGGTTGGACCACGCATAAGAGTTAATGAGGAAAATACTGAATCACTCAAATGCCATTTCTGGATACATTCAACGTAAAACATGTTAGCCTGTAACTCACTAATGATGCATACAACAAACACTGAAGGTGAAAACAAGAAAATGTGACTCCCTTACAATGAAAGAAAATCATTTATTGATAAATATTTATAAAGCTGTAACAAACATTATTTACAAAATGTACAAAACATGATGAGGACGACTGCAGTGGTGATGATCTGGTGATGACCACTCCATGGATGGTGATTTTGTCCAACTCTTCGACGATGGTGATGGCACTAATAATCCTGAAGGATCAATTCTCTATGGCGATCGGTCCGCTGATTGGCCTTGTCTTTGTAGTCTGGTGTAGACCACAAAGTCTCAAATTAGCCTGAAGAACATCTTGTAAAGCCTTGTTGTTCTGGCCTGGTCCAAAAACTGATGTTGGCCTCTTGTCCTGGTGGGTTTCTTGGTGAGCTTCAGGTTGTCCCGTTGTCTGTAATCCAGGAAAAAGCCTGCACTGGAGAACTGCATGATGGAAAAGCAGGAAAAAGACTCAGCAAACATGGTTAGATGTTTTACTGAGAAATCTGGGAGATGTTTTAGGGTGACACAAACCTAAAAAGATGGAAAATTAAACAGGTGTAGGGGGTAAAGGGAAAAGAGAAGAAAGGTACAGACCTAAACTGCTCCAGTTTGGTGATCAGTCCATGTGATGCTCAAGCTTCTTGCGCCAACAGGTCAAGACCTAGGCCTCACATGGCTATGTGAAAACAGACTGCATCTGAAAAACACCCACATGCATACAAGAGCATTGAGGGTAAAATAAATTGTATGATACATAGCATATAATAAATCCTAAATGTGTATAATGTCAATCAAAGTGTTCTGTGGGTTATTAAAAGCCTGGAGGAGGAGGTGGAGGGGGTCCTCTTGGTGATCATGGTCCGTTAGAAAACACAGCGGGGTGCAGCGTCTCGACGGTCTGGGTGTGACTGTACTCAGATGACCTGAAAAGGCGATCTGAATCGATGGAAACACCCTTAAACGTCATGGACACCATGGTTTGCTGCAAAATACACACAGAGTAAAAATGTCACAAAATATAATTTTCTTAAAATGCCCACATCTCAAGCAAGTCTAATTCAAACCGATGCATTCAGGCAGGAGAAAGCACTAACCAGAAAAATATTCTGCACCGATGACTCTGTTGACTCGGCGCACAGGTAGAAGGTCGCCCCAGTGATGCCGGTTCCTCTGCGCTGAATTAACGGAGTAGATCCTGATTAATGTGACTCAAAATGGGACAAGCTAGTTAAAATGCTTTTAGTTGAGACAGATATTTACCTTGATGCCGGCCACAGCATTAACGCTGGCAAAGTTCTGGAGGGTAAGCTGCAAAAGCAATAAAAAGGTTAGGTGAGGGAAACAACCGTCATGTCCATTCTCACTGAAATTGGGAACTTGTTCCCATGACTTAGTCTCACCTCTGCACACACGTGGTAAAATGTATTGCTGAGCACCCACCAGTGCTCGCTCTCCAGCCCACTGTAGATGGATTTGTGCTGGAGCTTCACCTCTACCATCTACAATCATGCAGAAAAAAAGCATCTCAATCAACGTTACCACGACACCGGCTAGTGGAAACTCTCAGCTAACAAAATGTTTCTCTGTGCCAAAAGGCCTATTATAAAATGATTAAAAATTCAAGGGAACCTTTGTATCTGCAGAAAACATCTGCGATAAGGTGTAGGCAAACATCCTGTTTGCGTTGTGCAGAGTTTGGAGAGGCTGATACATGGTCAGTAAAAAAAAAGAAAATACATTGTTTAGGCAAGATTGCAACTATGAAGGGAAAGCAAAACAAAAACTTGTTACATTGCATTTAAGAAGAATGTGCAAGATCTATATTTTACAATAACTGTGACCATAGCGTCGCGAAAAAAGACGCAGTGGAAGTTAGCTGTTCTGCACAGAAACCTCCTCCTGCAGCAGTGATAACAGACAAATGCGAGTATAAACTGAATGAAGCTAGCTAGAGTTCTCAAGTATGAGCAATTAGCCAGCTAACTAGCTAGCTATGTCGCCAGGTACCTTTAGGATCAGAGTACAGGTCGCATCAAACTTGTCCTGATCCAACGGAAAAGGCTCCCGATCCTCCAGTTCTGCGAAAGATGTTTAAATAACCAGTGAAATATTTAACAAAAAGAATGTGGCTAGCTAGCTACAACATAGCCTTAGCTAAATATTAGCCGTTAAAAGGGTAAATTAGTTAGCGCTAGCTAAGAAGCTGAATTTCTTTTTTGTTACTGCAGCAATCCGTTGCCTTAGAAACAATAAAATGCAAACAAAAAAAACCCTTTATGCTAAATTTAGTTATTAAATAGACGGGGTCTGACCGAAGAGAAACATTATGTTGTATCCATGACGGCGGAAGGTGATGTTACAAAAGTCGTAGAAGAGTGTGATTAAAACAGACGAACAAGCTAGCGTTAGCTAAGATAAGCTAAGCAACTAGCCAGCGTCATATAGTAGTTAGTTCTGCGAGGAATCAAGCTACGGCAGCTAGTTAGCTAGATAACTTATGTAGTTAGCTGGCCTGACTTTCAAATACAATAGTCCGTTCTTCGCTAGCTTGGTTAGTTAGCTAACTCACGGTCGCTGGGCTCAGTGTGGGTCGCAGCTTCTTCCACCGCCTGCTGCCGATCCCGGACACGCCACCTGTAAACAAGAAAAGAAGTGACAGCTACGGCTGAAATGCCAGCGGCACAAAGGACCGCCGGTCGAAGCCGGATACTAAGGACACGCAGAAGAAACTTCATATTCATAGCAGAGGATTCTGTTTAAGTGTAATGTAGCTCGAGCAAACTCTGAAAGCGCCTTGTTAGTTTGAGGGTCGGTATACGACTGAATGGTTTTAGGGTTTTGGCTTCGTCACCGTTCCACATAACATTCGATCACCTTGGTGATCTAAATTTATGTCAAAACATCTTGTTTTCCCAGACTACAATATGCAAAATTACACGTAGCAACGTGAGAGAAAACATTTAAAAAAAAATAGGCAAATGTTGGCAAAAGAGGAATTACCCGATACAGAGTAACAGCCTAAAAAAACGCCACAAAAAATATGTTGTCTCTATTTTTAAGGCTAATTTGCTAAAACGTTTTCATTATTACTTTGATATTCATCTGCAGGCCACATTTGGCACAAAAGTAGAAAAAGTCATAAAGACTGAATAACAGTGCTATTCAGTCATTCTTTCTGATTCATGCATGCGTGTATTCATTATTTAAAGGGCACATATGAAAAATTAACCTTTTAAGTGCTTGTGCACATATATTTGGCTATCTTGAGTGCCTACCAACACACCAACTGTGAAATAAGACAACTCAGTGTGATGGAAAATATTATTTGATCATGTATTATCATGTGATTCATATGTGATGATTCCTATATAATTATGTTAATCCTTTCCATCATATAATCCTATATGAATGGTTTAGTCTGCATACTCTGTCTCTGTATATTGTGTGAACAAATGATTGTGTTGTGACCTGCAGGGGTCGTAAAGAGGGATTAGGCTTTTGTTTTCTTGCAAATGGTGTCTGTCCTTTGAAGCGTCCTGGCATATGCAGGAATGTTCATCACCAAATGGAGCAGGGAGTGCGTGAACAAGATCACAGAGCACCACCTCCCTGGGGAGGGGGTTGAAATTTAGATATAAGGAGTAAGTCTACCCCTTTAGAGCTTTCGCTTTCGAGCATTAGCCCTCACACAGCTGTGTGTCCTTTTGTGTGTCCTATTTTCGTTATTAAATGACTCTCTTAATCACGTGTGACTTGCTGTTTGTTCAAAATTCCACCACATCAGTAAGCATTTTAGTGGGCTGCCCATGTCAGAAAACATGAACTAAAACAAGCTGTTCAGATTTGGCTTCCCTTTCTACCCCAAAAGGGAGCCATTCGCTTTATGCCACCCCCGGTCTCAGTGTCTGCACCCACGGCTTGATAACTACCTTTGCGGAAGTGCGCAATTTATTTTGTCACACACGCCAGGTCCGCTATCACGTTGAAGGTAAGAGCCAACCCAGGCCATTTCAGTGAACACGTGTTATCTCCAACTCTAGGAGTCATGTTACATAGCTCATGGATGCTTTTCCTAAAATTGTAAACATTGCTTTTGCCTACCAACAAAAAATAAACATAAATGAATAATGTCTAATTGTATCAGGTCACTACTAATTCAACTCCCATCTTAATGTGCTTTTCTCAGCACAATCTACTGCATATTTGTTGTTTCTGATCATGCTGAGCTTTAGGAAATTAAGGACATTCACGTTTTGCCTTGGATTCATGTGGTAGCATAAGACAGGTGGATATTACTTCCCAAAACTGCTCAACAGCAGTAAACAAATTCATTCTTCTCCCAGCTGTCTGTCTATTTCTTCTTATAGTTTGGGTGTCTCAACCAAACCTACCTCTATGATAACGGCCTTGGGATGTTCTTCATAGTTTATTTGTTCTTATTCCATCTCTGGATCAAATCCTGTGGGGACTGACCAGTACAGGATCAGAGATCAATGTGGATCTCTGAGCTTTCTATCCATCAGGTGATGGTCATGTCTTTGTAGTTAGGTGGGTCTTAGAACGCAGTGTAGATCTACACCTTGAATGCATATTTGTCGACTGGAGTTTGGAAAGGATTCTGCCCCTAGACACACCCACTTCATTATACTGGCTCTCAACTTAAATTGTAAAGTGAGTGCTTGTAGGTTATTCAACAAAACATAAGCCCCTCCTGATGATGGAATAAGGAGATATATCCCAGATTTATTCCCCTATCTTATTTTCAGTCATAGTTTAGATTAACAAAAGCTACTTTTGTTTATGCATATTACTTGACTGATTAACTGGTTGGACCACGCATAAGAGTTAATGAGGAAAATACTGAATCACTCAAATGCCATTTCTGGATACATTCAACGTAAAACATGTTAGCCTGTAACTCACTAATGATGCATACAACAAACACTGAAGGTGAAAACAAGAAAATGTGACTCCCTTACAATGAAAGAAAATCATTTATTGATAAATATTTATAAAGCTGTAACAAACATTATTTACAAAATGTACAAAACATGATGAGGACGACTGCAGTGGTGATGATCTGGTGATGACCACTCCATGGATGGTGATTTTGTCCAACTCTTCGACGATGGTGATGGCACTAATAATCCTGAAGGATCAATTCTCTATGGCGATCGGTCCGCTGATTGGCCTTGTCTTTGTAGTCTGGTGTAGACCACAAAGTCTCAAATTAGCCTGAAGAACATCTTGTAAAGCCTTGTTGTTCTGGCCTGGTCCAAAAACTGATGTTGGCCTCTTGTCCTGGTGGGTTTCTTGGTGAGCTTCAGGTTGTCCCGTTGTCTGTAATCCAGGAAAAAGCCTGCACTGGAGAACTGCATGATGGAAAAGCAGGAAAAAGACTCAGCAAACATGGTTAGATGTTTTACTGAGAAATCTGGGAGATGTTTTAGGGTGACACAAACCTAAAAAGATGGAAAATTAAACAGGTGTAGGGGGTAAAGGGAAAAGAGAAGAAAGGTACAGACCTAAACTGCTCCAGTTTGGTGATCAGTCCATGTGATGCTCAAGCTTCTTGCGCCAACAGGTCAAGACCTAGGCCTCACATGGCTATGTGAAAACAGACTGCATCTGAAAAACACCCACATGCATACAAGAGCATTGAGGGTAAAAGAAATTGTATGATACATAGCATATAATAAATCCTAAATGTGTATAATGTCAATCAAAGTGTTCTGTGGGTTATTAAAAGCCTGGAGGAGGAGGTGGAGGGGGTCCTCTTGGTGATCATGGTCCGTTAGAAAACACAGCGGGGTGCAGCGTCTCGACGGTCTGGGTGTGACTGTACTCAGATGACCTGAAAAGGCCATCTGAATCGATGGAAACACCCTTAAACGTCATGGACACCATGGTTTGCTGCAAAATACACACAGAGTAAAAATGTCACAAAATATAATTTTCTTAAAATGCCCACATCTCAAGCAAGTCTAATTCAAACCGATGCATTCAGGCAGGAGAAAGCACTAACCAGAAAAATATTCTGCACCGATGACTCTGTTGACTCGGCGCACAGGTAGAAGGTCGCCCCAGTGATGCCGGTTCCTCTGCGCTGAATTAACGGAGTAGATCCTGATTAATGTGACTCAAAATGGGACAAGCTAGTTAAAATGCTTTTAGTTGAGACAGATATTTACCTTGATGCAGGCCACAGCATTAACGCTGGCAAAGTTCTGGAGGGTAAGCTGCAAAAGCAATAAAAAGGTTAGGTGAGGGAAACAACCGTCATGTCCATTCTCACTGAAATTGGGAACTTGTTCCCATGACTTAGTCTCACCTCTGCACACACGTGGTAAAATGTATTGCTGAGCACCCACCAGTGCTCGCTCTCCAGCCCACTGTAGATGGATTTGTGCTGGAGCTTCACCTCTACCATCTACAATCATGCAGAAAAAAAGCATCTCAATCAACGTTACCACGACACCGGCTAGTGGAAACTCTCAGCTAACAAAATGTTTCTCTGTGCCAAAAGGCCTATTATAAAATGATTAAAAATTCAAGGGAACCTTTGTATCTGCAGAAAACATCTGCGATAAGGTGTAGGCAAACATCCTGTTTGCGTTGTGCAGAGTTTGGAGAGGCTGATACATGGTCAGTAAAAAAAAAGAAAATACATTGTTTAGGCAAGATTGCAACTATGAAGGGAAAGCAAAACAAAAACTTGTTACATTGCATTTAAGAAGAATGTGCAAGATCTATATTTTACAATAACTGTGACCATAGCGTCGCGAAAAAAGACGCAGTGGAAGTTAGCTGTTCTGCACAGAAACCTCCTCCTGCAGCAGTGATAACAGACAAATGCGAGTATAAACTGAATGAAGCTAGCTAGAGTTCTCAAGTATGAGCAATTAGCCAGCTAACTAGCTAGCTATGTCGCCAGGTACCTTTAGGATCAGAGTACAGGTCGCATCAAACTTGTCCTGATCCAACGGAAAAGGCTCCCGATCCTCCAGTTCTGCGAAAGATGTTTAAATAACCAGTGAAATATTTAACAAAAAGAATGTGGCTAGCTAGCTACAACATAGCCTTAGCTAAATATTAGCCGTTAAAAGGGTAAATTAGTTAGCGCTAGCTAAGAAGCTGAATTTCTTTTTTGTTACTGCAGCAATCCGTTGCCTTAGAAACAATAAAATGCAAACAAAAAAAACCCTTTATGCTAAATTTAGTTATTAAATAGACGGGGTCTGACCGAAGAGAAACATTATGTTGTATCCATGACGGCGGAAGGTGATGTTACAAAAGTCGTAGAAGAGTGTGATTAAAACAGACGAACAAGCTAGCGTTAGCTAAGATAAGCTAAGCAACTAGCCAGCGTCATATAGTAGTTAGTTCTGCGAGGAATCAAGCTACGGCAGCTAGTTAGCTAGATAACTTATGTAGTTAGCTGGCCTGACTTTCAAATACAATAGTCCGTTCTTCGCTAGCTTGGTTAGTTAGCTAACTCACGGTCGCTGGGCTCAGTGTGGGTCGCAGCTTCTTCCACCGCCTGCTGCCGATCCCGGACACGCCACCTGTAAACAAGAAAAGAAGTGACAGCTACGGCTGAAATGCCAGCGGCACAAAGGACCGCCGGTCGAAGCCGGATACTAAGGACACGCAGAAGAAACTTCATATTCATAGCAGAGGATTCTGTTTAAGTGTAATGTAGCTCGAGCAAACTCTGAAAGCGCCTTGTTAGTTTGAGGGTCGGTATACGACTGAATGGTTTTAGGGTTTTGGCTTCGTCACCGTTCCACATAACATTCGATCACCTTGGTGATCTAAATTTATGTCAAAACATCTTGTTTTCCCAGACTACAATATGCAAAATTACACGTAGCAACGTGAGAGAAAACATTTAAAAAAAAATAGGCAAATGTTGGCAAAAGAGGAATTACCCGATACAGAGTAACAGCCTAAAAAAACGCCACAAAAAATATGTTGTCTCTATTTTTAAGGCTAATTTGCTAAAACGTTTTCATTATTACTTTGATATTCATCTGCAGGCCACATTTGGCACAAAAGTAGAAAAAGTCATAAAGACTGAATAACAGTGCTATTCAGTCATTCTTTCTGATTCATGCATGCGTGTATTCATTATTTAAAGGGCACATATGAAAAATTAACCTTTTAAGTGCTTGTGCACATATATTTGGCTATCTTGAGTGCCTACCAACACACCAACTGTGAAATAAGACAACTCAGTGTGATGGAAAATATTATTTGATCATGTATTATCATGTGATTCATATGTGATGATTCCTATATAATTATGTTAATCCTTTCCATCATATAATCCTATATGAATGGTTTAGTCTGCATACTCTGTCTCTGTATATTGTGTGAACAAATGATTGTGTTGTGACCTGCAGGGGTCGTAAAGAGGGATTAGGCTTTTGTTTTCTTGCAAATGGTGTCTGTCCTTTGAAGCGTCCTGGCATATGCAGGAATGTTCATCACCAAATGGAGCAGGGAGTGCGTGAACAAGATCACAGAGCACCACCTCCCTGGGGAGGGGGTTGAAGTTTAGATATAAGGAGTAAGTCTACCCCTTTAGAGCTTTCGCTTTCGAGCATTAGCCCTCACACAGCTGTGTGTCCTTTTGTGTGTCCTATTTTCGTTATTAAATGACTCTCTTAATCACGTGTGACTTGCTGTTTGTTCAAAATTCCACCACATCAGTAAGCATTTTAGTGGGCTGCCCATGTCAGAAAACATGAACTAAAACAAGCTGTTCAGATTTGGCTTCCCTTTCTACCCTAAAAGGGAGCCATTCGCTTTATGCCACCCCCGGTCTCAGTGTCTGCACCCACGGCTTGATAACTACCTTTGCGGAAGTGCGCAATTTATTTTGTCACACACGCCAGGTCCGCTATCACGTTGAAGGTAAGAGCCAACCCAGGCCATTTCAGTGAACACGTGTTATCTCCAACTCTAGGAGTCATGTTACATAGCTCATGGATGCTTTTCCTAAAATTGTAAACATTGCTTTTGCCTACCAACAAAAAATAAACATAAATGAATAATGTCTAATTGTATCAGGTCACTACTAATTCAACTCCCATCTTAATGTGCTTTTCTCAGCACAATCTACTGCATATTTGTTGTTTCTGATCATGCTGAGCTTTAGGAAATTAAGGACATTCACGCTTTGCCTTGGATTCATGTGGTAGCATAAGACAGGTGGATATTACTTCCCAAAACTGCTCAACAGCAGTAAACAAATTCATTCTTCTCCCAGCTGTCTGTCTATTTCTTCTTATAGTTTGGGTGTCTCAACCAAACCTACCTCTATGATAACGGCCTTGGGATGTTCTTCATAGTTTATTTGTTCTTATTCCATCTCTGGATCAAATCCTGTGGGGACTGACCAGTACAGGATCAGAGATCAATGTGGATCTCTGAGCTTTCTATCCATCAGGTGATGGTCATGTCTTTGTAGTTAGGTGGGTCTTAGAACGCAGTGTAGATCTACACCTTGAATGCATATTTGTCGACTGGAGTTTGGAAAGGATTCTGCCCCTAGACACACCCACTTCATTATACTGGCTCTCAACTTAAATTGTAAAGTGAGTGCTTGTAGGTTATTCAACAAAACATAAGCTCCTCCTGATGATGGAATAAGGAGATATATCCCAGATTTATTCCCCTATCTTATTTTCAGTCATAGTTTAGATTAACAAAAGCTACTTTTGTTTATGCATATTACTTGACTGATTAACTGGTTGGACCACGCATAAGAGTTAATGAGGAAAATACTGAATCACTCAAATGCCATTTCTGGATACATTCAACGTAAAACATGTTAGCCTGTAACTCACTAATGATGCATACAACAAACACTGAAGGTGAAAACAAGAAAATGTGACTCCCTTACAATGAAAGAAAATCATTTATTGATAAATATTTATAAAGCTGTAACAAACATTATTTACAAAATGTACAAAACATGATGAGGACGACTGCAGTGGTGATGATCTGGTGATGACCACTCCATGGATGGTGATTTTGTCCAACTCTTCGACGATGGTGATGGCACTAATAATCCTGAAGGATCAATTCTCTATGGCGATCGGTCCGCTGATTGGCCTTGTCTTTGTAGTCTGGTGTAGACCACAAAGTCTCAAATTAGCCTGAAGAACATCTTGTAAAGCCTTGTTGTTCTGGCCTGGTCCAAAAACTGATGTTGGCCTCTTGTCCTGGTGGGTTTCTTGGTGAGCTTCAGGTTGTCCCGTTGTCTGTAATCCAGGAAAAAGCCTGCACTGGAGAACTGCATGATGGAAAAGCAGGAAAAAGACTCAGCAAACATGGTTAGATGTTTTACTGAGAAATCTGGGAGATGTTTTAGGGTGACACAAACCTAAAAAGATGGAAAATTAAACAGGTGTAGGGGGTAAAGGGAAAAGAGAAGAAAGGTACAGACCTAAACTGCTCCAGTTTGGTGATCAGTCCATGTGATGCTCAAGCTTCTTGCGCCAACAGGTCAAGACCTAGGCCTCACATGGCTATGTGAAAACAGACTGCATCTGAAAAACACCCACATGCATACAAGAGCATTGAGGGTAAAAGAAATTGTATGATACATAGCATATAATAAATCCTAAATGTGTATAATGTCAATCAAAGTGTTCTGTGGGTTATTAAAAGCCTGGAGGAGGAGGTGGAGGGGGTCCTCTTGGTGATCATGGTCCGTTAGAAAACACAGCGGGGTGCAGCGTCTCGACGGTCTGGGTGTGACTGTACTCAGATGACCTGAAAAGGCCATCTGAATCGATGGAAACACCCTTAAACGTCATGGACACCATGGTTTGCTGCAAAATACACACAGAGTAAAAATGTCACAAAATATAATTTTCTTAAAATGCCCACATCTCAAGCAAGTCTAATTCAAACCGATGCATTCAGGCAGGAGAAAGCACTAACCAGAAAAATATTCTGCACCGATGACTCTGTTGACTCGGCGCACAGGTAGAAGGTCGCCCCAGTGATGCCGGTTCCTCTGCGCTGAATTAACGGAGTAGATCCTGATTAATGTGACTCAAAATGGGACAAGCTAGTTAAAATGCTTTTAGTTGAGACAGATATTTACCTTGATGCAGGCCACAGCATTAACGCTGGCAAAGTTCTGGAGGGTAAGCTGCAAAAGCAATAAAAAGGTTAGGTGAGGGAAACAACCGTCATGTCCATTCTCACTGAAATTGGGAACTTGTTCCCATGACTTAGTCTCACCTCTGCACACACGTGGTAAAATGTATTGCTGAGCACCCACCAGTGCTCGCTCTCCAGCCCACTGTAGATGGATTTGTGCTGGAGCTTCACCTCTACCATCTACAATCATGCAGAAAAAAAGCATCTCAATCAACGTTACCACGACACCGGCTAGTGGAAACTCTCAGCTAACAAAATGTTTCTCTGTGCCAAAAGGCCTATTATAAAATGATTAAAAATTCAAGGGAACCTTTGTATCTGCAGAAAACATCTGCGATAAGGTGTAGGCAAACATCCTGTTTGCGTTGTGCAGAGTTTGGAGAGGCTGATACATGGTCAGTAAAAAAAAAGAAAATACATTGTTTAGGCAAGATTGCAACTATGAAGGGAAAGCAAAACAAAAACTTGTTACATTGCATTTAAGAAGAATGTGCAAGATCTATATTTTACAATAACTGTGACCATAGCGTCGCGAAAAAAGACGCAGTGGAAGTTAGCTGTTCTGCACAGAAACCTCCTCCTGCAGCAGTGATAACAGACAAATGCGAGTATAAACTGAATGAAGCTAGCTAGAGTTCTCAAGTATGAGCAATTAGCCAGCTAACTAGCTAGCTATGTCGCCAGGTACCTTTAGGATCAGAGTACAGGTCGCATCAAACTTGTCCTGATCCAACGGAAAAGGCTCCCGATCCTCCAGTTCTGCGAAAGATGTTTAAATAACCAGTGAAATATTTAACAAAAAGAATGTGGCTAGCTAGCTACAACATAGCCTTAGCTAAATATTAGCCGTTAAAAGGGTAAATTAGTTAGCGCTAGCTAAGAAGCTGAATTTCTTTTTTGTTACTGCAGCAATCCGTTGCCTTAGAAACAATAAAATGCAAACAAAAAAAACCCTTTATGCTAAATTTAGTTATTAAATAGACGGGGTCTGACCGAAGAGAAACATTATGTTGTATCCATGACGGCGGAAGGTGATGTTACAAAAGTCGTAGAAGAGTGTGATTAAAACAGACGAACAAGCTAGCGTTAGCTAAGATAAGCTAAGCAACTAGCCAGCGTCATATAGTAGTTAGTTCTGCGAGGAATCAAGCTACGGCAGCTAGTTAGCTAGATAACTTATGTAGTTAGCTGGCCTGACTTTCAAATACAATAGTCTGTTCTTCGCTAGCTTGGTTAGTTAGCTAACTCACGGTCGCTGGGCTCAGTGTGGGTCGCAGCTTCTTCCACCGCCTGCTGCCGATCCCGGACACGCCACCTGTAAACAAGAAAAGAAGTGACAGCTACAGCTGAAATGCCAGCGGCACAAAGGACCGCCGGTCGAAGCCGGATACTAAGGACACGCAGAAGAAACTTCATATTCATAGCAGAGGATTCTGTTTAAGTGTAATGTAGCTCGAGCAAACTCTGAAAGCGCCTTGTTAGTTTGAGGGTCGGTATACGACTGAATGGTTTTAGGGTTTTGGCTTCGTCACCGTTCCACATAACATTCGATCACCTTGGTGATCTAAATTTATGTCAAAACATCTTGTTTTCCCAGACTACAATATGCAAAATTACACGTAGCAACGTGAGAGAAAACATTTAAAAAAAAATAGGCAAATGTTGGCAAAAGAGGAATTACCCGATACAGAGTAACAGCCTAAAAAAACGCCACAAAAAATATGTTGTCTCTATTTTTAAGGCTAATTTGCTAAAACGTTTTCATTATTACTTTGATATTCATCTGCAGGCCACATTTGGCACAAAAGTAGAAAAAGTCATAAAGACTGAATAACAGTGCTATTCAGTCATTCTTTCTGATTCATGCATGCGTGTATTCATTATTTAAAGGGCACATATGAAAAATTAACCTTTTAAGTGCTTGTGCACATATATTTGGCTATCTTGAGTGCCTACCAACACACCAACTGTGAAATAAGACAACTCAGTGTGATGGAAAATATTATTTGATCATGTATTATCATGTGATTCATATGTGATGATTCCTATATAATTATGTTAATCCTTTCCATCATATAATCCTATATGAATGGTTTAGTCTGCATACTCTGTCTCTGTATATTGTGTGAACAAATGATTGTGTTGTGACCTGCAGGGGTCGTAAAGAGGGATTAGGCTTTTGTTTTCTTGCAAATGGTGTCTGTCCTTTGAAGCGTCCTGGCATATGCAGGAATGTTCATCACCAAATGGAGCAGGGAGTGCGTGAACAAGATCACAGAGCACCACCTCCCTGGGGAGGGGGTTGAAGTTTAGATATAAGGAGTAAGTCTACCCCTTTAGAGCTTTCGCTTTCGAGCATTAGCCCTCACACAGCTGTGTGTCCTTTTGTGTGTCCTATTTTCGTTATTATATGACTCTCTTAATCACGTGTGACTTGCTGTTTGTTCAAAATTCCACCACATCAGTAAGCATTTTAGTGGGCTGCCCATGTCAGAAAACATGAACTAAAACAAGCTGTTCAGATTTGGCTTCCCTTTCTACCCCAAAAGGGAGCCATTCGCTTTATGCCACCCCCGGTCTCAGTGTCTGCACCCACGGCTTGATAACTACCTTTGCGGAAGTGCGCAATTTATTTTGTCACACACGCCAGGTCCGCTATCACGTTGAAGGTAAGAGCCAACCCAGGCCATTTCAGTGAACACGTGTTATCTCCAACTCTAGGAGTCATGTTACATAGCTCATGGATGCTTTTCCTAAAATTGTAAACATTGCTTTTGCCTACCAACAAAAAATAAACATAAATGAATAATGTCTAATTGTATCAGGTCACTACTAATTCAACTCCCATCTTAATGTGCTTTTCTCAGCACAATCTACTGCATATTTGTTGTTTCTGATCATGCTGAGCTTTAGGAAATTAAGGACATTCACGCTTTGCCTTGGATTCATGTGGTAGCATAAGACAGGTGGATATTACTTCCCAAAACTGCTCAACAGCAGTAAACAAATTCATTCTTCTCCCAGCTGTCTGTCTATTTCTTCTTATAGTTTGGGTGTCTCAACCAAACCTACCTCTATGATAACGGCCTTGGGATGTTCTTCATAGTTTATTTGTTCTTATTCCATCTCTGGATCAAATCCTGTGGGGACTGACCAGTACAGGATCAGAGATCAATGTGGATCTCTGAGCTTTCTATCCATCAGGTGATGGTCATGTCTTTGTAGTTAGGTGGGTCTTAGAACGCAGTGTAGATCTACACCTTGAATGCATATTTGTCGACTGGAGTTTGGAAAGGATTCTGCCCCTAGACACACCCACTTCATTATACTGGCTCTCAACTTAAATTGTAAAGTGAGTGCTTGTAGGTTATTCAACAAAACATAAGCTCCTCCTGATGATGGAATAAGGAGATATATCCCAGATTTATTCCCCTATCTTATTTTCAGTCATAGTTTAGATTAACAAAAGCTACTTTTGTTTATGCATATTACTTGACTGATTAACTGGTTGGACCACGCATAAGAGTTAATGAGGAAAATACTGAATCACTCAAATGCCATTTCTGGATACATTCAACGTAAAACATGTTAGCCTGTAACTCACTAATGATGCATACAACAAACACTGAAGGTGAAAACAAGAAAATGTGACTCCCTTACAATGAAAGAAAATCATTTATTGATAAATATTTATAAAGCTGTAACAAACATTATTTACAAAATGTACAAAACATGATGAGGACGACTGCAGTGGTGATGATCTGGTGATGACCACTCCATGGATGGTGATTTTGTCCAACTCTTCGACGATGGTGATGGCACTAATAATCCTGAAGGATCAATTCTCTATGGCGATCGGTCCGCTGATTGGCCTTGTCTTTGTAGTCTGGTGTAGACCACAAAGTCTCAAATTATCCTGAAGAACATCTTGTAAAGCCTTGTTGTTCTGGCCTGGTCCAAAAACTGATGTTGGCCTCTTGTCCTGGTGGGTTTCTTGGTGAGCTTCAGGTTGTCCAGTTGTCTGTAATCCAGGAAAAAGCCTGCACTGGAGAACTGCATGATGGAAAAGCAGGAAAAAGACTCAGCAAACATGGTTAGATGTTTTACTGAGAAATCTGGGAGATGTTTTAGGGTGACACAAACCTAAAAAGATGGAAAATTAAACAGGTGTAGGGGGTAAAGGGAAAAGAGAAGAAAGGTACAGACCTAAACTGCTCCAGTTTGGTGATCAGTCCATGTGATGCTCAAGCTTCTTGCGCCAACAGGTCAAGACCTAGGCCTCACATGGCTATGTGAAAACAGACTGCATCTGAAAAACACCCACATGCATACAAGAGCATTGAGGGTAAAAGAAATTTTATGATACATAGCATATAATAAATCCTAAATGTGTATAATGTCAATCAAAGTGTTCTGTGGGTTATTAAAAGCCTGGAGGAGGAGGTGGAGGGGGTCCTCTTGGTGATCATGGTCCGTTAGAAAACACAGCGGGGTGCAGCGTCTCGACGGTCTGGGTGTGACTGTACTCAGATGACCTGAAAAGGCCATCTGAATCGATGGAAACACCCTTAAACGTCATGGACACCATGGTTTGCTGCAAAATACACACAGAGTAAAAATGTCACAAAATATAATTTTCTTAAAATGCCCACATCTCAAGCAAGTCTAATTCAAACCGATGCATTCAGGCAGGAGAAAGCACTAACCAGAAAAATATTCTGCACCGATGACTCTGTTGACTCGGCGCACAGGTAGAAGGTCGCCCCAGTGATGCCGGTTCCTCTGCGCTGAATTAACGGAGTAGATCCTGATTAATGTGACTCAAAATGGGACAAGCTAGTTAAAATGCTTTTAGTTGAGACAGATATTTACCTTGATGCAGGCCACAGCATTAACGCTGGCAAAGTTCTGGAGGGTAAGCTGCAAAAGCAATAAAAAGGTTAGGTGAGGGAAACAACCGTCATGTCCATTCTCACTGAAATTGGGAACTTGTTCCCATGACTTAGTCTCACCTCTGCACACACGTGGTAAAATGTATTGCTGAGCACCCACCAGTGCTCGCTCTCCAGCCCACTGTAGATGGATTTGTGCTGGAGCTTCACCTCTACCATCTACAATCATGCAGAAAAAAAGCATCTCAATCAACGTTACCACGACACCGGCTAGTGGAAACTCTCAGCTAACAAAATGTTTCTCTGTGCCAAAAGGCCTATTATAAAATGATTAAAAATTCAAGGGAACCTTTGTATCTGCAGAAAACATCTGCGATAAGGTGTAGGCAAACATCCTGTTTGCGTTGTGCAGAGTTTGGAGAGGCTGATACATGGTCAGTAAAAAAAAAGAAAATACATTGTTTAGGCAAGATTGCAACTATGAAGGGAAAGCAAAACAAAAACTTGTTACATTGCATTTAAGAAGAATGTGCAAGATCTATATTTTACAATAACTGTGACCATAGCGTCGCGAAAAAAGACGCAGTGGAAGTTAGCTGTTCTGCACAGAAACCTCCTCCTGCAGCAGTGATAACAGACAAATGCGAGTATAAACTGAATGAAGCTAGCTAGAGTTCTCAAGTATGAGCAATTAGCCAGCTAACTAGCTAGCTATGTCGCCAGGTACCTTTAGGATCAGAGTACAGGTCGCATCAAACTTGTCCTGATCCAACGGAAAAGGCTCCCGATCCTCCAGTTCTGCGAAAGATGTTTAAATAACCAGTGAAATATTTAACAAAAAGAATGTGGCTAGCTAGCTACAACATAGCCTTAGCTAAATATTAGCCGTTAAAAGGGTAAATTAGTTAGCGCTAGCTAAGAAGCTGAATTTCTTTTTTGTTACTGCAGCAATCCGTTGCCTTAGAAACAATAAAATGCAAACAAAAAACCCCTTTATGCTAAATTTAGTTATTAAATAGACGGGGTCTGACCGAAGAGAAACACTATGTTGTATCCATGACGGCGGAAGGTGATGTTACAAAAGTCGTAGAAGAGTGTGATTAAAACAGACGAACAAGCTAGCGTTAGCTAAGATAAGCTAAGCAACTAGCCAGCGTCATATAGTAGTTAGTTCTGCGAGGAATCAAGCTACGGCAGCTAGTTAGCTAGATAACTTATGTAGTTAGCTGGCCTGACTTTCAAATACAATAGTCCGTTCTTCGCTAGCTTGGTTAGTTAGCTAACTCACGGTCGCTGGGCTCAGTGTGGGTCGCAGCTTCTTCCACCGCCTGCTGCCGATCCCGGACACGCCACCTGTAAACAAGAAAAGAAGTGACAGCTACGGCTGAAATGCCAGCGGCACAAAGGACCGCCGGTCGAAGCCGGATACTAAGGACACGCAGAAGAAACTTCATATTCATAGCAGAGGATTCTGTTTAAGTGTAATGTAGCTCGAGCAAACTCTGAAAGCGCCTTGTTAGTTTGAGGGTCGGTATACGACTGAATGGTTTTAGGGTTTTGGCTTCGTCACCGTTCCACATAACATTCGATCACCTTGGTGATCTAAATTTATGTCAAAACATCTTGTTTTCCCAGACTACAATGTGCAAAATTACACGTAGCAACGTGAGAGAAAACATTTAAAAAAAAAATAGGCAAATGTTGGCAAAAGAGGAATTACCCGATACAGAGTAACAGCCTAAAAAAACGCCACAAAAAATATGTTGTCTCTATTTTTAAGGCTAATTTGCTAAAACGTTTTCATTATTACTTTGATATTCATCTGCAGGCCACATTTGGCACAAAAGTAGAAAAAGTCATAAAGACTGAATAACAGTGCTATTCAGTCATTCTTTCTGATTCATGCATGCGTGTATTCATTATTTAAAGGGCACATATGAAAAATTAACCTTTTAAGTGCTTGTGCACATATATTTGGCTATCTTGAGTGCCTACCAACACACCAACTGTGAAATAAGACAACTCAGTGTGATGGAAAATATTATTTGATCATGTATTATCATGTGATTCATATGTGATGATTCCTATATAATTATGTTAATCCTTTCCATCATATAATCCTATATGAATGGTTTAGTCTGCATACTCTGTCTCTGTATATTGTGTGAACAAATGATTGTGTTGTGACCTGCAGGGGTCGTAAAGAGGGATTAGGCTTTTGTTTTCTTGCAAATGGTGTCTGTCCTTTGAAGCGTCCTGGCATATGCAGGAATGTTCATCACCAAATGGAGCAGGGAGTGCGTGAACAAGATCACAGAGCACCACCTCCCTGGGGAGGGGGTTGAAGTTTAGATATAAGGAGTAGTCAGTCTACCCCTTTAGAGCTTTCGCTTTCGAGCATTAGCCCTCACACAGCTGTGTGTCCTTTTGTGTGTCCTATTTTCGTTATTAAATGACTCTCTTAATCACGTGTGACTTGCTGTTTGTTCAAAATTCCACCACATCAGTAAGCATTTTAGTGGGCTGCCCATGTCAGAAAACATGAACTAAAACAAGCTGTTCAGATTTGGCTTCCCTTTCTACCCCAAAAGGGAGCCATTCGCTTTATGCCACCCCCGGTCTCAGTGTCTGCACCCACGGCTTGATAACTACCTTTGCGGAAGTGCGCAATTTATTTTGTCACACACGCCAGGTCCGCTATCACGTTGAAGGTAAGAGCCAACCCAGGCCATTTCAGTGAACACGTGTTATCTCCAACTCTAGGAGTCATGTTACATAGCTCATGGATGCTTTTCCTAAAATTGTAAACATTGCTTTTGCCTACCAACAAAAAATAAACATAAATGAATAATGTCTAATTGTATCAGGTCACTACTAATTCAACTCCCATCTTAATGTGCTTTTCTCAGCACAATCTACTGCATATTTGTTGTTTCTGATCATGCTGAGCTTTAGGAAATTAAGGACATTCACGTTTTGCCTTGGATTCATGTGGTAGCATAAGACAGGTGGATATTACTTCCCAAAACTGCTCAACAGCAGTAAACAAATTCATTCTTCTCCCAGCTGTCTGTCTATTTCTTCTTATAGTTTGGGTGTCTCAACCAAACCTACCTCTATGATAACGGCCTTGGGATGTTCTTCATAGTTTATTTGTTCTTATTCCATCTCTGGATCAAATCCTGTGGGGACTGACCAGTACAGGATCAGAGATCAATGTGGATCTCTGAGCTTTCTATCCATCAGGTGATGGTCATGTCTTTGTAGTTAGGTGGGTCTTAGAACGCAGTGTAGATCTACACCTTGAATGCATATTTGTCGACTGGAGTTTGGAAAGGATTCTGCCCCTAGACACACCCACTTCATTATACTGGCTCTCAACTTAAATTGTAAAGTGAGTGCTTGTAGGTTATTCAACAAAACATAAGCCCCTCCTGATGATGGAATAAGGAGATATATCCCAGATTTATTCCCCTATCTTATTTTCAGTCATAGTTTAGATTAACAAAAGCTACTTTTGTTTATGCATATTACTTGACTGATTAACTGGTTGGACCACGCATAAGAGTTAATGAGGAAAATACTGAATCACTCAAATGCCATTTCTGGATACATTCAACGTAAAACATGTTAGCCTGTAACTCACTAATGATGCATACAACAAACACTGAAGGTGAAAACAAGAAAATGTGACTCCCTTACAATGAAAGAAAATCATTTATTGATAAATATTTATAAAGCTGTAACAAACATTATTTACAAAATGTACAAAACATGATGAGGACGACTGCAGTGGTGATGATCTGGTGAGGACCACTCCATGGATGGTGATTTTGTCCAACTCTTCGACGATGGTGATGGCACTAATAATCCTGAAGGATCAATTCTCTATGGCGATCGGTCCGCTGATTGGCCTTGTCTTTGTAGTCTGGTGTAGACCACAAAGTCTCAAATTATCCTGAAGAACATCTTGTAAAGCCTTGTTGTTCTGGCCTGGTCCAAAAACTGATGTTGGCCTCTTGTCCTGGTGGGTTTCTTGGTGAGCTTCAGGTTGTCCCGTTGTCTGTAATCCAGGAAAAAGCCTGCACTGGAGAACTGCATGATGGAAAAGCAGGAAAAAGACTCAGCAAACATGGTTAGATGTTTTACTGAGAAATCTGGGAGATGTTTTAGGGTGACACAAACCTAAAAAGATGGAAAATTAAACAGGTGTAGGGGGTAAAGGGAAAAGAGAAGAAAGGTACAGACCTAAACTGCTCCAGTTTGGTGATCAGTCCATGTGATGCTCAAGCTTCTTGCGCCAACAGGTCAAGACCTAGGCCTCACATGGCTATGTGAAAACAGACTGCATCTGAAAAACACCCACATGCATACAAGAGCATTGAGGGTAAAAGAAATTGTATGATACATAGCATATAATAAATCCTAAATGTGTATAATGTCAATCAAAGTGTTCTGTGGGTTATTAAAAGCCTGGAGGAGGAGGTGGAGGGGGTCCTCTTGGTGATCATGGTCCGTTAGAAAACACAGCGGGGTGCAGCGTCTCGACGGTCTGGGTGTGACTGTACTCAGATGACCTGAAAAGGCCATCTGAATCGATGGAAACACCCTTAAACGTCATGGACACCATGGTTTGCTGCAAAATACACACAGAGTAAAAATGTCACAAAATATAATTTTCTTAAAATGCCCACATCTCAAGCAAGTCTAATTCAAACCGATGCATTCAGGCAGGAGAAAGCACTAACCAGAAAAATATTCTGCACCGATGACTCTGTTGACTCGGCGCACAGGTAGAAGGTCGCCCCAGTGATGCCGGTTCCTCTGCGCTGAATTAACGGAGTAGATCCTGATTAATGTGACTCAAAATGGGACAAGCTAGTTAAAATGCTTTTAGTTGAGACAGATATTTACCTTGATGCAGGCCACAGCATTAACGCTGGCAAAGTTCTGGAGGGTAAGCTGCAAAAGCAATAAAAAGGTTAGGTGAGGGAAACAACCGTCATGTCCATTCTCACTGAAATTGGGAACTTGTTCCCATGACTTAGTCTCACCTCTGCACACACGTGATAAAATGTATTGCTGAGCACCCACCAGTGCTCGCTCTCCAGCCCACTGTAGATGGATTTGTGCTGGAGCTTCACCTCTACCATCTACAATCATGCAGAAAAAAAGCATCTCAATCAACGTTACCACGACACCGGCTAGTGGAAACTCTCAGCTAACAAAATGTTTCTCTGTGCCAAAAGGCCTATTATAAAATGATTAAAAATTCAAGGGAACCTTTGTATCTGCAGAAAACATCTGCGATAAGGTGTAGGCAAACATCCTGTTTGCGTTGTGCAGAGTTTGGAGAGGCTGATACATGGTCAGTAAAAAAAAAGAAAATACATTGTTTAGGCAAGATTGCAACTATGAAGGGAAAGCAAAACAAAAACTTGTTACATTGCATTTAAGAAGAATGTGCAAGATCTATATTTTACAATAACTGTGACCATAGCGTCGCGAAAAAAGACGCAGTGGAAGTTAGCTGTTCTGCACAGAAACCTCCTCCTGCAGCAGTGATAACAGACAAATGCGAGTATAAACTGAATGAAGCTAGCTAGAGTTCTCAAGTATGAGCAATTAGCCAGCTAACTAGCTAGCTATGTCGCCAGGTACCTTTAGGATCAGAGTACAGGTCGCATCAAACTTGTCCTGATCCAACGGAAAAGGCTCCCGATCCTCCAGTTCTGCGAAAGATGTTTAAATAACCAGTGAAATATTTAACAAAAAGAATGTGGCTAGCTAGCTACAACATAGCCTTAGCTAAATATTAGCCGTTAAAAGGGTAAATTAGTTAGCGCTAGCTAAGAAGCTGAATTTCTTTTTTGTTACTGCAGCAATCCGTTGCCTTAGAAACAATAAAATGCAAACAAAAAAAACCCTTTATGCTAAATTTAGTTATTAAATAGACGGGGTCTGACCGAAGAGAAACATTATGTTGTATCCATGACGGCGGAAGGTGATGTTACAAAAGTCGTAGAAGAGTGTGATTAAAACAGACGAACAAGCTAGCGTTAGCTAAGATAAGCTAAGCAACTAGCCAGCGTCATATAGTAGTTAGTTCTGCGAGGAATCAAGCTACGGCAGCTAGTTAGCTAGATAACTTATGTAGTTAGCTGGCCTGACTTTCAAATACAATAGTCCGTTCTTCGCTAGCTTGGTTAGTTAGCTAACTCACGGTCGCTGGGCTCAGTGTGGGTCGCAGCTTCTTCCACCGCCTGCTGCCGATCCCGGACACGCCACCTGTAAACAAGAAAAGAAGTGACAGCTACGGCTGAAATGCCAGCGGCACAAAGGACCGCCGGTCGAAGCCGGATACTAAGGACACGCAGAAGAAACTTCATATTCATAGCAGAGGATTCTGTTTAAGTGTAATGTAGCTCGAGCAAACTCTGAAAGCGCCTTGTTAGTTTGAGGGTCGGTATACGACTGAATGGTTTTAGGGTTTTGGCTTCGTCACCGTTCCACATAACATTCGATCACCTTGGTGATCTAAATTTATGTCAAAACATCTTGTTTTCCCAGACTACAATGTGCAAAATTACACGTAGCAACGTGAGAGAAAACATTTAAAAAAAAAATAGGCAAATGTTGGCAAAAGAGGAATTACCCGATACAGAGTAACAGCCTAAAAAAACGCCACAAAAAATATGTTGTCTCTATTTTTAAGGCTAATTTGCTAAAACGTTTTCATTATTACTTTGATATTCATCTGCAGGCCACATTTGGCACAAAAGTAGAAAAAGTCATAAAGACTGAATAACAGTGCTATTCAGTCATTCTTTCTGATTCATGCATGCGTGTATTCATTATTTAAAGGGCACATATGAAAAATTAACCTTTTAAGTGCTTGTGCACATATATTTGGCTATCTTGAGTGCCTACCAACACACCAACTGTGAAATAAGACAACTCAGTGTGATGGAAAATATTATTTGATCATGTATTATCATGTGATTCATATGTGATGATTCCTATATAATTATGTTAATCCTTTCCATCATATAATCCTATATGAATGGTTTAGTCTGCATACTCTGTCTCTGTATATTGTGTGAACAAATGATTGTGTTGTGACCTGCAGGGGTCGTAAAGAGGGATTAGGCTTTTGTTTTCTTGCAAATGGTGTCTGTCCTTTGAAGCGTCCTGGCATATGCAGGAATGTTCATCACCAAATGGAGCAGGGAGTGCGTGAACAAGATCACAGAGCACCACCTCCCTGGGGAGGGGGTTGAAGTTTAGATATAAGGAGTAGTCAGTCTACCCCTTTAGAGCTTTCGCTTTCGAGCATTAGCCCTCACACAGCTGTGTGTCCTTTTGTGTGTCCTATTTTCGTTATTAAATGACTCTCTTAATCACGTGTGACTTGCTGTTTGTTCAAAATTCCACCACATCAGTAAGCATTTTAGTGGGCTGCCCATGTCAGAAAACATGAACTAAAACAAGCTGTTCAGATTTGGCTTCCCTTTCTACCCTAAAAGGGAGCCATTCGCTTTATGCCACCCCCGGTCTCAGTGTCTGCACCCACGGCTTGATAACTACCTTTGCGGAAGTGCGCAATTTATTTTGTCACACACGCCAGGTCCGCTATCACGTTGAAGGTAAGAGCCAACCCAGGCCATTTCAGTGAACACGTGTTATCTCCAACTCTAGGAGTCATGTTACATAGCTCATGGATGCTTTTCCTAAAATTGTAAACATTGCTTTTGCCTACCAACAAAAAATAAACATAAATGAATAATGTCTAATTGTATCAGGTCACTACTAATTCAACTCCCATCTTAATGTGCTTTTCTCAGCACAATCTACTGCATATTTGTTGTTTCTGATCATGCTGAGCTTTAGGAAATTAAGGACATTCACGTTTTGCCTTGGATTCATGTGGTAGCATAAGACAGGTGGATATTACTTCCCAAAACTGCTCAACAGCAGTAAACAAATTCATTCTTCTCCCAGCTGTCTGTCTATTTCTTCTTATAGTTTGGGTGTCTCAACCAAACCTACCTCTATGATAACGGCCTTGGGATGTTCTTCATAGTTTATTTGTTCTTATTCCATCTCTGGATCAAATCCTGTTGGGACTGACCAGTACAGGATCAGAGATCAATGTGGATCTCTGAGCTTTCTATCCATCAGGTGATGGTCATGTCTTTGTAGTTAGGTGGGTCTTAGAACGCAGTGTAGATCTACACCTTGAATGCATATTTGTCGACTGGAGTTTGGAAAGGATTCTGCCCCTAGACACACCCACTTCATTATACTGGCTCTCAACTTAAATTGTAAAGTGAGTGCTTGTAGGTTATTCAACAAAACATAAGCTCCTCCTGATGATGGAATAAGGAGATATATCCCAGATTTATTCCCCTATCTTATTTTCAGTCATAGTTTAGATTAACAAAAGCTACTTTTGTTTATGCATATTACTTGACTGATTAACTGGTTGGACCACGCATAAGAGTTAATGAGGAAAATACTGAATCACTCAAATGCCATTTCTGGATACATTCAACGTAAAACATGTTAGCCTGTAACTCACTAATGATGCATACAACAAACACTGAAGGTGAAAACAAGAAAATGTGACTCCCTTACAATGAAAGAAAATCATTTATTGATAAATATTTATAAAGCTGTAACAAACATTATTTACAAAATGTACAAAACATGATGAGGACGACTGCAGTGGTGATGATCTGGTGATGACCACTCCATGGATGGTGATTTTGTCCAACTCTTCGACGATGGTGATGGCACTAATAATCCTGAAGGATCAATTCTCTATGGCGATCGGTCCGCTGATTGGCCTTGTCTTTGTAGTCTGGTGTAGACCACAAAGTCTCAAATTATCCTGAAGAACATCTTGTAAAGCCTTGTTGTTCTGGCCTGGTCCAAAAACTGATGTTGGCCTCTTGTCCTGGTGGGTTTCTTGGTGAGCTTCAGGTTGTCCCGTTGTCTGTAATCCAGGAAAAAGCCTGCACTGGAGAACTGCATGATGGAAAAGCAGGAAAAAGACTCAGCAAACATGGTTAGATGTTTTACTGAGAAATCTGGGAGATGTTTTAGGGTGACACAAACCTAAAAAGATGGAAAATTAAACAGGTGTAGGGGGTAAAGGGAAAAGAGAAGAAAGGTACAGACCTAAACTGCTCCAGTTTGGTGATCAGTCCATGTGATGCTCAAGCTTCTTGCGCCAACAGGTCAAGACCTAGGCCTCACATGGCTATGTGAAAACAGACTGCATCTGAAAAACACCCACATGCATACAAGAGCATTGAGGGTAAAAGAAATTGTATGATACATAGCATATAATAAATCCTAAATGTGTATAATGTCAATCAAAGTGTTCTGTGGGTTATTAAAAGCCTGGAGGAGGAGGTGGAGGGGGTCCTCTTGGTGATCATGGTCCGTTAGAAAACACAGCGGGGTGCAGCGTCTCGACGGTCTGGGTGTGACTGTACTCAGATGACCTGAAAAGGCCATCTGAATCGATGGAAACACCCTTAAACGTCATGGACACCATGGTTTGCTGCAAAATACACACAGAGTAAAAATGTCACAAAATATAATTTTCTTAAAATGCCCACATCTCAAGCAAGTCTAATTCAAACCGATGCATTCAGGCAGGAGAAAGCACTAACCAGAAAAATATTCTGCACCGATGACTCTGTTGACTCGGCGCACAGGTAGAAGGTCGCCCCAGTGATGCCGGTTCCTCTGCGCTGAATTAACGGAGTAGATCCTGATTAATGTGACTCAAAATGGGACAAGCTAGTTAAAATGCTTTTAGTTGAGACAGATATTTACCTTGATGCAGGCCACAGCATTAACGCTGGCAAAGTTCTGGAGGGTAAGCTGCAAAAGCAATAAAAAGGTTAGGTGAGGGAAACAACCGTCATGTCCATTCTCACTGAAATTGGGAACTTGTTCCCATGACTTAGTCTCACCTCTGCACACACGTGGTAAAATGTATTGCTGAGCACCCACCAGTGCTCGCTCTCCAGCCCACTGTAGATGGATTTGTGCTGGAGCTTCACCTCTACCATCTACAATCATGCAGAAAAAAAGCATCTCAATCAACGTTACCACGACACCGGCTAGTGGAAACTCTCAGCTAACAAAATGTTTCTCTGTGCCAAAAGGCCTATTATAAAATGATTAAAAATTCAAGGGAACCTTTGTATCTGCAGAAAACATCTGCGATAAGGTGTAGGCAAACATCCTGTTTGCGTTGTGCAGAGTTTGGAGAGGCTGATACATGGTCAGTAAAAAAAAAGAAAATACATTGTTTAGGCAAGATTGCAACTATGAAGGGAAAGCAAAACAAAAACTTGTTACATTGCATTTAAGAAGAATGTGCAAGATCTATATTTTACAATAACTGTGACCATAGCGTCGCGAAAAAAGACGCAGTGGAAGTTAGCTGTTCTGCACAGAAACCTCCTCCTGCAGCAGTGATAACAGACAAATGCGAGTATAAACTGAATGAAGCTAGCTAGAGTTCTCAAGTATGAGCAATTAGCCAGCTAACTAGCTAGCTATGTCGCCAGGTACCTTTAGGATCAGAGTACAGGTCGCATCAAACTTGTCCTGATCCAACGGAAAAGGCTCCCGATCCTCCATTTCTGCGAAAGATGTTTAAATAACCAGTGAAATATTTAACAAAAAGAATGTGGCTAGCTAGCTACAACATAGCCTTAGCTAAATATTAGCCGTTAAAAGGGTAAATTAGTTAGCGCTAGCTAAGAAGCTGAATTTCTTTTTTGTTACTGCAGCAATCCGTTGCCTTAGAAACAATAAAATGCAAACAAAAAAAACCCTTTATGCTAAATTTAGTTATTAAATAGACGGGGTCTGACCGAAGAGAAACATTATGTTGTATCCATGACGGCGGAAGGTGATGTTACAAAAGTCGTAGAAGAGTGTGATTAAAACAGACGAACAAGCTAGCGTTAGCTAAGATAAGCTAAGCAACTAGCCAGCGTCATATAGTAGTTTGTTCTGCGAGGAATCAAGCTACGGCAGCTAGTTAGCTAGATAACTTATGTAGTTAGCTGGCCTGACTTTCAAATACAATAGTCCGTTCTTCGCTAGCTTGGTTAGTTAGCTAACTCACGGTCGCTGGGCTCAGTGTGGGTCGCAGCTTCTTCCACCGCCTGCTGCCGATCCCGGACACGCCACCTGTAAACAAGAAAAGAAGTGACAGCTACGGCTGAAATGCCAGCGGCACAAAGGACCGCCGGTCGAAGCCGGATACTAAGGACACGCAGAAGAAACTTCATATTCATAGCAGAGGATTCTGTTTAAGTGTAATGTAGCTCGAGCAAACTCTGAAAGCGCCTTGTTAGTTTGAGGGTCGGTATACGACTGAATGGTTTTAGGGTTTTGGCTTCGTCACCGTTCCACATAACATTCGATCACCTTGGTGATCTAAATTTATGTCAAAACATCTTGTTTTCCCAGACTACAATGTGCAAAATTACACGTAGCAACGTGAGAGAAAACATTTAAAAAAAAAATAGGCAAATGTTGGCAAAAGAGGAATTACCCGATACAGAGTAACAGCCTAAAAAAACGCCACAAAAAATATGTTGTCTCTATTTTTAAGGCTAATTTGCTAAAACGTTTTCATTATTACTTTGATATTCATCTGCAGGCCACATTTGGCACAAAAGTAGAAAAAGTCATAAAGACTGAATAACAGTGCTATTCAGTCATTCTTTCTGATTCATGCATGCGTGTATTCATTATTTAAAGGGCACATATGAAAAATTAACCTTTTAAGTGCTTGTGCACATATATTTGGCTATCTTGAGTGCCTACCAACACACCAACTGTGAAATAAGACAACTCAGTGTGATGGAAAATATTATTTGATCATGTATTATCATGTGATTCATATGTGATGATTCCTATATAATTATGTTAATCCTTTCCATCATATAATCCTATATGAATGGTTTAGTCTGCATACTCTGTCTCTGTATATTGTGTGAACAAATGATTGTGTTGTGACCTGCAGGGGTCGTAAAGAGGGATTAGGCTTTTGTTTTCTTGCAAATGGTGTCTGTCCTTTGAAGCGTCCTGGCATATGCAGGAATGTTCATCACCAAATGGAGCAGGGAGTGCGTGAACAAGATCACAGAGCACCACCTCCCTGGGGAGGGGGTTGAAGTTTAGATATAAGGAGTAGTCAGTCTACCCCTTTAGAGCTTTCGCTTTCGAGCATTAGCCCTCACACAGCTGTGTGTCCTTTTGTGTGTCCTATTTTCGTTATTAAATGACTCTCTTAATCACGTGTGACTTGCTGTTTGTTCAAAATTCCACCACATCAGTAAGCATTTTAGTGGGCTGCCCATGTCAGAAAACATGAACTAAAACAAGCTGTTCAGATTTGGCTTCCCTTTCTACCCTAAAAGGGAGCCATTCGCTTTATGCCACCCCCGGTCTCAGTGTCTGCACCCACGGCTTGATAACTACCTTTGCGGAAGTGCGCAATTTATTTTGTCACACACGCCAGGTCCGCTATCACGTTGAAGGTAAGAGCCAACCCAGGCCATTTCAGTGAACACGTGTTATCTCCAACTCTAGGAGTCATGTTACATAGCTCATGGATGCTTTTCCTAAAATTGTAAACATTGCTTTTGCCTACCAACAAAAAATAAACATAAATGAATAATGTCTAATTGTATCAGGTCACTACTAATTCAACTCCCATCTTAATGTGCTTTTCTCAGCACAATCTACTGCATATTTGTTGTTTCTGATCATGCTGAGCTTTAGGAAATTAAGGACATTCACGTTTTGCCTTGGATTCATGTGGTAGCATAAGACAGGTGGATATTACTTCCCAAAACTGCTCAACAGCAGTAAACAAATTCATTCTTCTCCCAGCTGTCTGTCTATTTCTTCTTATAGTTTGGGTGTCTCAACCAAACCTACCTCTATGATAACGGCCTTGGGATGTTCTTCATAGTTTATTTGTTCTTATTCCATCTCTGGATCAAATCCTGTTGGGACTGACCAGTACAGGATCAGAGATCAATGTGGATCTCTGAGCTTTCTATCCATCAGGTGATGGTCATGTCTTTGTAGTTAGGTGGGTCTTAGAACGCAGTGTAGATCTACACCTTGAATGCATATTTGTCGACTGGAGTTTGGAAAGGATTCTGCCCCTAGACACACCCACTTCATTATACTGGCTCTCAACTTAAATTGTAAAGTGAGTGCTTGTAGGTTATTCAACAAAACATAAGCCCCTCCTGATGATGGAATAAGGAGATATATCCCAGATTTATTCCCCTATCTTATTTTCAGTCATAGTTTAGATTAACAAAAGCTACTTTTGTTTATGCATATTACTTGACTGATTAACTGGTTGGACCACGCATAAGAGTTAATGAGGAAAATACTGAATCACTCAAATGCCATTTCTGGATACATTCAACGTAAAACATGTTAGCCTGTAACTCACTAATGATGCATACAACAAACACTGAAGGTGAAAACAAGAAAATGTGACTCCCTTACAATGAAAGAAAATCATTTATTGATAAATATTTATAAAGCTGTAACAAACATTATTTACAAAATGTACAAAACATGATGAGGACGACTGCAGTGGTGATGATCTGGTGATGACCACTCCATGGATGGTGATTTTGTCCAACTCTTCGACGATGGTGATGGCACTAATAATCCTGAAGGATCAATTCTCTATGGCGATCGGTCCGCTGATTGGCCTTGTCTTTGTAGTCTGGTGTAGACCACAAAGTCTCAAATTATCCTGAAGAACATCTTGTAAAGCCTTGTTGTTCTGGCCTGGTCCAAAAACTGATGTTGGCCTCTTGTCCTGGTGGGTTTCTTGGTGAGCTTCAGGTTGTCCCGTTGTCTGTAATCCAGGAAAAAGCCTGCACTGGAGAACTGCATGATGGAAAAGCAGGAAAAAGACTCAGCAAACATGGTTAGATGTTTTACTGAGAAATCTGGGAGATGTTTTAGGGTGACACAAACCTAAAAAGATGGAAAATTAAACAGGTGTAGGGGGTAAAGGGAAAAGAGAAGAAAGGTACAGACCTAAACTGCTCCAGTTTGGTGATCAGTCCATGTGATGCTCAAGCTTCTTGCGCCAACAGGTCAAGACCTAGGCCTCACATGGCTATGTGAAAACAGACTGCATCTGAAAAACACCCACATGCATACAAGAGCATTGAGGGTAAAAGAAATTGTATGATACATAGCATATAATAAATCCTAAATGTGTATAATGTCAATCAAAGTGTTCTGTGGGTTATTAAAAGCCTGGAGGAGGAGGTGGAGGGGGTCCTCTTGGTGATCATGGTCCGTTAGAAAACACAGCGGGGTGCAGCGTCTCGACGGTCTGGGTGTGACTGTACTCAGATGACCTGAAAAGGCCATCTGAATCGATGGAAACACCCTTAAATGTCATGGACACCATGGTTTGCTGCAAAATACACACAGAGTAAAAATGTCACAAAATATAATTTTCTTAAAATGCCCACATCTCAAGCAAGTCTAATTCAAACAGATGCATTCAGGCAGGAGAAAGCACTAACCAGAAAAATATTCTGCACCGATGACTCTGTTGACTCGGCGCACAGGTAGAAGGTCGCCCCAGTGATGCCGGTTCCTCTGCGCTGAATTAACGGAGTAGATCCTGATTAATGTGACTCAAAATGGGACAAGCTAGTTAAAATGCTTTTAGTTGAGACAGATATTTACCTTGATGCAGGCCACAGCATTAACGCTGGCAAAGTTCTGGAGGGTAAGCTGCAAAAGCAATAAAAAGGTTAGGTGAGGGAAACAACCGTCATGTCCATTCTCACTGAAATTGGGAACTTGTTCCCATGACTTAGTCTCACCTCTGCACACACGTGGTAAAATGTATTGCTGAGCACCCACCAGTGCTCGCTCTCCAGCCCACTGTAGATGGATTTGTGCTGGAGCTTCACCTCTACCATCTACAATCATGCAGAAAAAAAGCATCTCAATCAACGTTACCACGACACCGGCTAGTGGAAACTCTCAGCTAACAAAATGTTTCTCTGTGCCAAAAGGCCTATTATAAAATGATTAAAAATTCAAGGGAACCTTTGTATCTGCAGAAAACATCTGCGATAAGGTGTAGGCAAACATCCTGTTTGCGTTGTGCAGAGTTTGGAGAGGCTGATACATGGTCAGTAAAAAAAAAGAAAATACATTGTTTAGGCAAGATTGCAACTATGAAGGGAAAGCAAAACAAAAACTTGTTACATTGCATTTAAGAAGAATGTGCAAGATCTATATTTTACAATAACTGTGACCATAGCGTCGCGAAAAAAGACGCAGTGGAAGTTAGCTGTTCTGCACAGAAACCTCCTCCTGCAGCAGTGATAACAGACAAATGCGAGTATAAACTGAATGAAGCTAGCTAGAGTTCTCAATATGAGCAATTAGCCAGCTAACTAGCTAGCTATGTCGCCAGGTACCTTTAGGATCAGAGTACAGGTCGCATCAAACTTGTCCTGATCCAACAGAAAAGGCTCCCGATCCTCCAGTTCTGCGAAAGATGTTTAAATAACCAGTGAAATATTTAACAAAAAGAATGTGGCTAGCTAGCTACAACATAGCCTTAGCTAAATATTAGCCGTTAAAAGGGTAAATTAGTTAGCGCTAGCTAAGAAGCTGAATTTCTTTTTTGTTACTGCAGCAATCCGTTGCCTTAGAAACAATAAAATGCAAACAAAAAAAACCCTTTATGCTAAATTTAGTTATTAAATAGACGGGGTCTGACCGAAGAGAAACATTATGTTGTATCCATGACGGCGGAAGGTGATGTTACAAAAGTCGTAGAAGAGTGTGATTAAAACAGACGAACAAGCTAGTGTTAGCTAAGATAAGCTAAGCAACTAGCCAGCGTCATATAGTAGTTAGTTCTGCGAGGAATCAAGCTACGGCAGCTAGTTAGCTAGATAACTTATGTAGTTAGCTGGCCTGACTTTCAAATACAATAGTCCGTTCTTCGCTAGCTTGGTTAGTTAGCTAACTCACGGTCGCTGGGCTCAGTGTGGGTCGCAGCTTCTTCCACCGCCTGCTGCCGATCCCGGACACGCCACCTGTAAACAAGAAAAGAAGTGACAGCTACGGCTGAAATGCCAGCGGCACAAAGGACCGCCGGTCGAAGCCGGATACTAAGGACACGCAGAAGAAACTTCATATTCATAGCAGAGGATTCTGTTTAAGTGTAATGTAGCTCGAGCAAACTCTGAAAGCGCCTTGTTAGTTTGAGGGTCGGTATACGACTGAATGGTTTTAGGGTTTTGGCTTCGTCACCGTTCCACATAACATTCGATCACCTTGGTGATCTAAATTTATGTCAAAACATCTTGTTTTCCCAGACTACAATGTGCAAAATTACACGTAGCAACGTGAGAGAAAACATTTAAAAAAAAAATAGGCAAATGTTGGCAAAAGAGGAATTACCCGATACAGAGTAACAGCCTAAAAAAACGCCACAAAAAATATGTTGTCTCTATTTTTAAGGCTAATTTGCTAAAACGTTTTCATTATTACTTTGATATTCATCTGCAGGCCACATTTGGCACAAAAGTAGAAAAAGTCATAAAGACTGAATAACAGTGCTATTCAGTCATTCTTTCTGATTCATGCATGCGTGTATTCATTATTTAAAGGGCACATATGAAAAATTAACCTTTTAAGTGCTTGTGCACATATATTTGGCTATCTTGAGTGCCTACCAACACACCAACTGTGAAATAAGACAACTCAGTGTGATGGAAAATATTATTTGATCATGTATTATCATGTGATTCATATGTGATGATTCCTATATAATTATGTTAATCCTTTCCATCATATAATCCTATATGAATGGTTTAGTCTGCATACTCTGTCTCTGTATATTGTGTGAACAAATGATTGTGTTGTGACCTGCAGGGGTCGTAAAGAGGGATTAGGCTTTTGTTTTCTTGCAAATGGTGTCTGTCCTTTGAAGCGTCCTGGCATATGCAGGAATGTTCATCACCAAATGGAGCAGGGAGTGCGTGAACAAGATCACAGAGCACCACCTCCCTGGGGAGGGGGTTGAAGTTTAGATATAAGGAGTAGTCAGTCTACCCCTTTAGAGCTTTCGGTTTCGAGCATTAGCCCTCACACAGCTGTGTGTCCTTTTGTGTGTCCTATTTTCGTTATTAAATGACTCTCTTAATCACGTGTGACTTGCTGTTTGTTCAAAATTCCACCACATCAGTAAGCATTTTAGTGGGCTGCCCATGTCAGAAAACATGAACTAAAACAAGCTGTTCAGATTTGGCTTCCCTTTCTACCCTAAAAGGGAGCCATTCGCTTTATGCCACCCCCGGTCTCAGTGTCTGCACCCACGGCTTGATAACTACCTTTGCGGAAGTGCGCAATTTATTTTGTCACACACGCCAGGTCCGCTATCACGTTGAAGGTAAGAGCCAACCCAGGCCATTTCAGTGAACACGTGTTATCTCCAACTCTAGGAGTCATGTTACATAGCTCATGGATGCTTTTCCTAAAATTGTAAACATTGCTTTTGCCTACCAACAAAAAATAAACATAAATGAATAATGTCTAATTGTATCAGGTCACTACTAATTCAACTCCCATCTTAATGTGCTTTTCTCAGCACAATCTACTGCATATTTGTTGTTTCTGATCATGCTGAGCTTTAGGAAATTAAGGACATTCACGTTTTGCCTTGGATTCATGTGGTAGCATAAGACAGGTGGATATTACTTCCCAAAACTGCTCAACAGCAGTAAACAAATTCATTCTTCTCCCAGCTGTCTGTCTATTTCTTCTTATAGTTTGGGTGTCTCAACCAAACCTACCTCTATGATAACGGCCTTGGGATGTTCTTCATAGTTTATTTGTTCTTATTCCATCTCTGGATCAAATCCTGTGGGGACTGACCAGTACAGGATCAGAGATCAATGTGGATCTCTGAGCTTTCTATCCATCAGGTGATGGTCATGTCTTTGTAGTTAGGTGGGTCTTAGAACGCAGTGTAGATCTACACCTTGAATGCATATTTGTCGACTGGAGTTTGGAAAGGATTCTGCCCCTAGACACACCCACTTCATTATACTGGCTCTCAACTTAAATTGTAAAGTGAGTGCTTGTAGGTTATTCAACAAAACATAAGCCCCTCCTGATGATGGAATAAGGAGATATATCCCAGATTTATTCCCCTATCTTATTTTCAGTCATAGTTTAGATTAACAAAAGCTACTTTTGTTTATGCATATTACTTGACTGATTAACTGGTTGGACCACGCATAAGAGTTAATGAGGAAAATACTGAATCACTCAAATGCCATTTCTGGATACATTCAACGTAAAACATGTTAGCCTGTAACTCACTAATGATGCATACAACAAACACTGAAGGTGAAAACAAGAAAATGTGACTCCCTTACAATGAAAGAAAATCATTTATTGATAAATATTTATAAAGCTGTAACAAACATTATTTACAAAATGTACAAAACATGATGAGGACGACTGCAGTGGTGATGATCTGGTGATGACCACTCCATGGATGGTGATTTTGTCCAACTCTTCGACGATGGTGATGGCACTAATAATCCTGAAGGATCAATTCTCTATGGCGATCGGTCCGCTGATTGGCCTTGTCTTTGTAGTCTGGTGTAGACCACAAAGTCTCAAATTATCCTGAAGAACATCTTGTAAAGCCTTGTTGTTCTGGCCTGGTCCAAAAACTGATGTTGGCCTCTTGTCCTGGTGGGTTTCTTGGTGAGCTTCAGGTTGTCCAGTTGTCTGTAATCCAGGAAAAAGCCTGCACTGGAGACCTGCATGATGGAAAAGCAGGAAAAAGACTCACCAAACATGGTTAGATGTTTTACTGAGAAATCTGGGAGATGTTTTAGGGTGACACAAACCTAAAAAGATGGAAAATTAAACAGGTGTAGGGGGTAAAGGGAAAAGAGAAGAAAGGTACAGACCTAAACTGCTCCAGTTTGGTGATCAGTCCATGTGATGCTCAAGCTTCTTGCGCCAACAGGTCAAGACCTAGGCCTCACATGGCTATGTGAAAACAGACTGCATCTGAAAAACACCCACATGCATACAAGAGCATTGAGGGTAAAAGAAATTGTATGATACATAGCATATAATAAATCCTAAATGTGTATAATGTCAATCAAAGTGTTCTGTGGGTTATTAAAAGCCTGGAGGAGGAGGTGGAGGGGGTCCTCTTGGTGATCATGGTCCGTTAGAAAACACAGCGGGGTGCAGCGTCTCGACAGTCTGGGTGTGACTGTACTCAGATGACCTGAAAAGGCCATCTGAATCGATGGAAACACCCTTAAACGTCATGGACACCATGGTTTGCTGCAAAATACACACAGAGTAAAAATGTCACAAAATATAATTTTCTTAAAATGCCCACATCTCAAGCAAGTCTAATTCAAACAGATGCATTCAGGCAGGAGAAAGCACTAACCAGAAAAATATTCTGCACCGATGACTCTGTTGACTCGGCGCACAGGTAGAAGGTCGCCCCAGTGATGCCGGTTCCTCTGCGCTGAATTAACGGAGTAGATCCTGATTAATGTGACTCAAAATGGGACAAGCTAGTTAAAATGCTTTTAGTTGAGACAGATATTTACCTTGATGCAGGCCACAGCATTAACGCTGGCAAAGTTCTGGAGGGTAAGCTGCAAAAGCAATAAAAAGGTTAGGTGAGGGAAACAACCGTCATGTCCATTCTCACTGAAATTGGGAACTTGTTCCCATGACTTAGACTCACCTCTGCACACACGTGGTAAAATGTATTGCTGAGCACCCACCAGTGCTCGCTCTCCAGCCCACTGTAGATGGATTTGTGCTGGAGCTTCACCTCTACCATCTACAATCATGCAGAAAAAAAGCATCTCAATCAACGTTACCACGACACCGGCTAGTGGAAACTCTCAGCTAACAAAATGTTTCTCTGTGCCAAAAGGCCTATTATAAAATGATTAAAAATTCAAGGGAACCTTTGTATCTGCAGAAAACATCTGCGATAAGGTGTAGGCAAACATCCTGTTTGCGTTGTGCAGAGTTTGGAGAGGCTGATACATGGTCAGTAAAAAAAAAGAAAATACATTGTTTAGGCAAGATTGCAACTATGAAGGGAAAGCAAAACAAAAACTTGTTACATTGCATTTAAGAAGAATGTGCAAGATCTATATTTTACAATAACTGTGACCATAGCGTCGCGAAAAAAGACGCAGTGGAAGTTAGCTGTTCTGCACAGAAACCTCCTCCTGAAGCAGTGATAACAGACAAACGCGAGTATAAACTGAATGAAGCTAGCTAGAGTTCTCAAGTATGAGCAATTAGCCAGCTAACTAGCTAGCTATGTCGCCAGGTACCTTTAGGATCAGAGTACAGGTCGCATCAAACTTGTCCTGATCCAACGGAAAAGGCTCCCGATCCTCCAGTTCTGCGAAAGATGTTTAAATAACCAGTGAAATATTTAACAAAAAGAATGTGGCTAGCTAGCTACAACATAGCCTTAGCTAAATATTAGCCGTTAAAAGGGTAAATTAGTTAGCGCTAGCTAAGAAGCTGAATTTCTTTTTTGTTACTGCAGCAATCCGTTGCCTTAGAAACAATAAAATGCAAACAAAAAACCCCTTTATGCTAAATTTAGTTATTAAATAGACGGGGTCTGACCGAAGAGAAACACTATGTTGTATCCATGACGGCGGAAGGTGATGTTACAAAAGTCGTAGAAGAGTGTGATTAAAACAGACGAACAAGCTAGCGTTAGCTAAGATAAGCTAAGCAACTAGCCAGCGTCATATAGTAGTTAGTTCTGCGAGGAATCAAGCTACGGCAGCTAGTTAGCTAGATAACTTATGTAGTTAGCTGGCCTGACTTTCAAATACAATAGTCCGTTCTTCGCTAGCTTGGTTAGTTAGCTAACTCACGGTCGCTGGGCTCAGTGTGGGTCGCAGCTTCTTCCACCGGCTGCTGCCGATCCCGGACACGCCACCTGTAAACAAGAAAAGAAGTGACAGCTACGGCTGAAATGCCAGCGGCACAAAAGACCGCCGGTCGAAGCCGGATACTAAGGACACGCAGAAGAAACTTCATATTCATAGCAGAGGATTCTGTTTAAGTGTAATGTAGCTCGAGCAAACTCTGAAAGCGCCTTGTTAGTTTGAGGGTCGGTATACGACTGAATGGTTTTAGGGTTTTGGCTTCGTCACCGTTCCACATAACATTCGATCACCTTGGTGATCTAAATTTATGTCAAAACATCTTGGTTTCCCAGACTACAATGTGCAAAATTACACGTAGCAACGTGAGAGAAAACATTTAAAAAAAAATAGGCAAATGTTGGCAAAAGAGGAATTACCCGATACAGAGTAACAGCCTAAAAAAACGCCACAAAAAATATGTTGTCTCTATTTTTAAGGCTAATTTGCTAAAACGTTTTCATTATTACTTTGATATTCATCTGCAGGCCACATTTGGCACAAAAGTAGAAAAAGTCATAAAGACTGAATAACAGTGCTATTCAGTCATTCTTTCTGATTCATGCATGCGTGTATTCATTATTTAAAGGGCACATATGAAAAATTAACCTTTTAAGTGCTTGTGCACATATATTTGGCTATCTTGAGTGCCTACCAACACACCAACTGTGAAATAAGACAACTCAGTGTGATGGAAAATATTATTTGATCATGTATTATCATGTGATTCATATGTGATGATTCCTATATAATTATGTTAATCCTTTCCATCATATAATCCTATATGAATGGTTTAGTCTGCATACTCTGTCTCTGTATATTGTGTGAACAAATGATTGTGTTGTGACCTGCAGGGGTCGTAAAGAGGGATTAGGCTTTTGTTTTCTTGCAAATGGTGTCTGTCCTTTGAAGCGTCCTGGCATATGCAGGAATGTTCATCACCAAATGGAGCAGGGAGTGCGTGAACAAGATCACAGAGCACCACCTCCCTGGGGAGGGGGTTGAAGTTTAGATATAAGGAGTAGTCAGTCTACCCCTTTAGAGCTTTCGCTTTCGAGCATTAGCCCTCACACAGCTGTGTGTCCTTTTGTGTGTCCTATTTTCGTTATTAAATGACTCTCTTAATCACGTGTGACTTGCTGTTTGTTCAAAATTCCACCACATCAGTAAGCATTTTAGTGGGCTGCCCATGTCAGAAAACATGAACTAAAACAAGCTGTTCAGATTTGGCTTCCCTTTCTACCCCAAAAGGGAGCCATTCGCTTTATGCCACCCCCGGTCTCAGTGTCTGCACCCACGGCTTGATAACTACCTTTGCGGAAGTGCGCAATTTATTTTGTCACACACGCCAGGTCCGCTATCACGTTGAAGGTAAGAGCCAACCCAGGCCATTTCAGTGAACACGTGTTATCTCCAACTCTAGGAGTCATGTTACATAGCTCATGGATGCTTTTCCTAAAATTGTAAACATTGCTTTTGCCTACCAACAAAAAATAAACATAAATGAATAATGTCTAATTGTATCAGGTCACTACTAATTCAACTCCCATCTTAATGTGCTTTTCTCAGCACAATCTACTGCATATTTGTTGTTTCTGATCATGCTGAGCTTTAGGAAATTAAGGACATTCACGTTTTGCCTTGGATTCATGTGGTAGCATAAGACAGGTGGATATTACTTCCCAAAACTGCTCAACAGCAGTAAACAAATTCATTCTTCTCCCAGCTGTCTGTCTATTTCTTCTTATAGTTTGGGTGTCTCAACCAAACCTACCTCTATGATAACGGCCTTGGGATGTTCTTCATAGTTTATTTGTTCTTATTCCATCTCTGGATCAAATCCTGTGGGGACTGACCAGTACAGGATCAGAGATCAATGTGGATCTCTGAGCTTTCTATCCATCAGGTGATGGTCATGTCTTTGTAGTTAGGTGGGTCTTAGAACGCAGTGTAGATCTAGACCTTGAATGCATATTTGTCGACTGGAGTTTGGAAAGGATTCTGCCCCTAGACACACCCACTTCATTATACTGGCTCTCAACTTAAATTGTAAAGTGAGTGCTTGTAGGTTATTCAACAAAACATAAGCTCCTCCTGATGATGGAATAAGGAGATATATCCCAGATTTATTCCCCTATCTTATTTTCAGTCATAGTTTAGATTAACAAAAGCTACTTTTGTTTATGCATATTACTTGACTGATTAACTGGTTGGACCACGCATAAGAGTTAATGAGGAAAATACTGAATCACTCAAATGCCATTTCTGGATACATTCAACGTAAAACATGTTAGCCTGTAACTCACTAATGATGCATACAACAAACACTGAAGGTGAAAACAAGAAAATGTGACTCCCTTACAATGAAAGAAAATCATTTATTGATAAATATTTATAAAGCTGTAACAAACATTATTTACAAAATGTACAAAACATGATGAGGACGACTGCAGTGGTGATGATCTGGTGATGACCACTCCATGGATGGTGATTTTGTCCAACTCTTCGACGATGGTGATGGCACTAATAATCCTGAAGGATCAATTCTCTATGGCGATCGGTCCGCTGATTGGCCTTGTCTTTGTAGTCTGGTGTAGACCACAAAGTCTCAAATTATCCTGAAGAACATCTTGTAAAGCCTTGTTGTTCTGGCCTGGTCCAAAAACTGATGTTGGCCTCTTGTCCTGGTGGGTTTCTTGGTGAGCTTCAGGTTGTCCAGTTGTCTGTAATCCAGGAAAAAGCCTGCACTGGAGACCTGCATGATGGAAAAGCAGGAAAAAGACTCACCAAACATGGTTAGATGTTTTACTGAGAAATCTGGGAGATGTTTTAGGGTGACACAAACCTAAAAAGATGGAAAATTAAACAGGTGTAGGGGGTAAAGGGAAAAGAGAAGAAAGGTACAGACCTAAACTGCTCCAGTTTGGTGATCAGTCCATGTGATGCTCAAGCTTCTTGCGCCAACAGGTCAAGACCTAGGCCTCACATGGCTATGTGAAAACAGACTGCATCTGAAAAACACCCACATGCATACAAGAGCATTGAGGGTAAAAGAAATTGTATGATACATAGCATATAATAAATCCTAAATGTGTATAATGTCAATCAAAGTGTTCTGTGGGTTATTAAAAGCCTGGAGGAGGAGGTGGAGGGGGTCCTCTTGGTGATCATGGTCCGTTAGAAAATACAGCGGGGTGCAGCGTCTCGACGGTCTGGGTGTGACTGTACTCAGATGACCTGAAAAGGCCATCTGAATCGATGGAAACACCCTTAAACGTCATGGACACCATGGTTTGCTGCAAAATACACACAGAGTAAAAATGTCACAAAATATAATTTTCTTAAAATGCCCACATCTCAAGCAAGTCTAATTCAAACCGATGCATTCAGGCAGGAGAAAGCACTAACCAGAAAAATATTCTGCACCGATGACTCTGTTGACTCGGCGCACAGGTAGAAGGTCGCCCCAGTGATGCCGGTTCCTCTGCGCTGAATTAACGGAGTAGATCCTGATTAATGTGACTCAAAATGGGACAAGCTAGTTAAAATGCTTTTAGTTGAGACAGATATTTACCTTGATGCCGGCCACAGCATTAACGCTGGCAAAGTTCTGGAGGGTAAGCTGCAAAAGCAATAAAAAGGTTAGGTGAGGGAAACAACCGTCATGTCCATTCTCACTGAAATTGGGAACTTGTTCCCATGACTTAGACTCACCTCTGCACACACGTGGTAAAATGTATTGCTGAGCACCCACCAGTGCTCGCTCTCCAGCCCACTGTAGATGGATTTGTGCTGGAGCTTCACCTCTACCATCTACAATCATGCAGAAAAAAAGCATCTCAATCAACGTTACCACGACACCGGCTAGTGGAAACTCTCAGCTAACAAAATGTTTCTCTGTGCCAAAAGGCCTATTATAAAATGATTAAAAATTCAAGGGAACCTTTGTATCTGCAGAAAACATCTGCGATAAGGTGTAGGCAAACATCCTGTTTGCGTTGTGCAGAGTTTGGAGAGGCTGATACATGGTCAGTAAAAAAAAAGAAAATACATTGTTTAGGCAAGATTGCAACTATGAAGGGAAAGCAAAACAAAAACTTGTTACATTGCATTTAAGAAGAATGTGCAAGATCTATATTTTACAACAAATGTGACCATAGCGTCGCGAAAAAAGACGCAGTGGAAGTTAGCTGTTCTGCACAGAAACCTCCTCCTGAAGCAGTGATAACAGACAAACGCGAGTATAAACTGAATGAAGCTAGCTAGAGTTCTCAAGTATGAGCAATTAGCCAGCTAACTAGCTAGCTATGTCGCCAGGTACCTTTAGGATCAGAGTACAGGTCGCATCAAACTTGTCCTGATCCAACGGAAAAGGCTCCCGATCCTCCAGTTCTGCGAAAGATGTTTAAATAACCAGTGAAATATTTAACAAAAAGAATGTGGCTAGCTAGCTACAACATAGCCTTAGCTAAATATTAGCCGTTAAAAGGGTAAATTAGTTAGCGCTAGCTAAGAAGCTGAATTTCTTTTTTGTTACTGCAGCAATCCGTTGCCTTAGAAACAATAAAATGCAAACAAAAAACCCCTTTATGCTAAATTTAGTTATTAAATAGACGGGGTCTGACCGAAGAGAAACACTATGTTGTATCCATGACGGCGGAAGGTGATGTTACAAAAGTCGTAGAAGAGTGTGATTAAAACAGACGAACAAGCTAGCGTTAGCTAAGATAAGCTAAGCAACTAGCCAGCGTCATATAGTAGTTAGTTCTGCGAGGAATCAAGCTACGGCAGCTAGTTAGCTAGATAACTTATGTAGTTAGCTGGCCTGACTTTCAAATACAATAGTCCGTTCTTCGCTAGCTTGGTTAGTTAGCTAACTCACGGTCGCTGGGCTCAGTGTGGGTCGCAGCTTCTTCCACCGCCTGCTGCCGATCCCGGACACGCCACCTGTAAATGCAGACAGTATTCAGACAGGGAATCGATTTAGCGAGGAATATTTGCTCGTCAACTTTTGGGATAATGGCAAAAAGGGTAGGTTGGGCAAATGTTTTAAAAAGAGAATACTTGTTTAATACTACCTTACAACCAAGTTTTATCTAACTTTGTACTGAGAATTTTTGCTTCTTAACCCCCAGACCCTCTATAACCCTCTATTGGAGGATGATGAAGTAACATCTGATGATGCCTTTTGTATGGACCCATTGTGTCCGGTAAGATAAGGCTGTATTTTCAGACATTGAGTACTGTTAATAGAATAAAGTCTATGGGATGGATCTTTTCACATCCAGAATGAAATGTTACCACTCCAAAATCTATTTTTCTCTGTGTTTTGTCTGAAGGATTTTAAGGGGGCATTTTGGGGTCAAGTTGTGGTAAGTAGCACTACCTTTTCACAGATGTTTCAATAGGCTAAAGCTTTTACCCATAAAGCATGTTTTCAAGCACTGTCATGTGTCTTCTGAGTCAAACATGATCTTTTGTAAACAAATTAACTTGGTTAATGATAAATAATAAATAAATGATTGACATTCCTCATGATAAGAGGCTCATTCCACAGAAGTAGTTCTAAGTGTGACAGAGTAATGTCCTGACACACAAAACCACTGCAGTGGAATCAGACCTCTTTTTAGAGGTTTTTCTTATACATCTAGACCTAGACCTTTATACTCCACCTGGGTCTTATAGGAGGACAATGTGGAGACCCCCTTTGGCACTGTATGCTGCACCATGGCAGGTATCCCCAGGGATAACCGACCGGTCATCCTCACCTACCATGACATCGGAATGAACCGTAAGACTCTGATACTGTTGCTTGTGGCACGTAGCTGATTGCTCTAAAGTCTAAAACTTAGCATAAGCGTCATTTATTGTGTTGTAATGACCCTGGAATGCATGTCTGCAGACAAAACTTGCTTCGACGTTCTTTTCTATGATGAGGACATGCAGGAAATCATGCGACACTTTGCCGTGTGTCAGGTCAACGCTCCTGGGCAACATGAGGGTGCCAGCACCTTCCCTGCAGGGTGAGCGTGAGTGCACCATATGCCACAATGTTCTTTCAGGGGCTGAAAGACATTCCAAGGTTAAATCTAATCTAAAATGTGACCTTCAGCTACCCCATACAATTTTTTCCAGAATGTATATTTATCAGAACCTACTCCATAGCCCTCCGTCTGCCCTCAGACCACTCCTTCCTGGCAGTCAGACAGGACGACTCTATGCCATGGTGTTGGTGCCCACCTAAACTAACATCTGGAGGCCCTGACTGTCAGCATGTCTAGCTGGCACCGGCTTGTCATGCACCAGGGTTTCTTTCATGAACTTTTTTCTTAGCGTTCATATGCTACATTGATGGCTGTGGCTCCCAGTACATCATAGCTAGGTTTAGCAGGTTCAAATCCTGAAGAATCAGTGGCGTCCCTTAGAATTATAACTCACTCAGGGCAATTTTTTCCTGTAGATTCACATATCCCTCAATGGACAAGCTCTCCGAGACCCTCCCAATTGTGCTCAAGCATTTTAAGTGAGTGAACCAGATTAGCCATTTACTCTGAGATTAAACTGTCAATCCTTGTTCTAATCTGAAACCTTGCGCTTTAATGGTTTAAAGTTATGTACATTTTTTTCTCTCCACAGAATTAAGAGTGTTATTGGAATGGGTGTTGGAGCAGGAGCAAACATCCTCACACGGTTCGCTGTGAGTTGTAGCACTGTCTTTCTTCCCAATAGATTTTAACACAATGATCAAACAAGGATTACTCCTTGGTGAAATTCTTGCTTTGTAACAAAGTGTTGATACTTGCAGCATAATCCTAATCATTACACTGTCAAGATAGCTAGACATCAACTCTCCAGAATACTGACACTTCACTATTGTTCCTCTGCTTGCACATGTAAACAAACCTTTTTCTAAGTGCAATGTAAAGTGCAAGAATGCCAAATATGGAGACTCTTAATTGCTCATTTAACTACAACAGTTTGACATATAGTAAGTAATTTTGCCCTGAAGGTTCATCTCCCTTTGACTGCTCATGCATAAATGTCTTGCAGTTGAAGTACCCAGACTTGGTTGAGGGCCTTGTCCTGATGAACATTAATGCTCAGGCAGAGGGCTGGGCAGACCGGGCAGCATCCAAGGTATCACAGTCTAATGCAATAGTAATTATCATTCTGTTAACACCCTGCTTAATCATCACGATCCCTGTATCTCTACAATTATGTCGTTTAGCTGGTCCCACCTAGCGTCCATGTCTATGGTTTCCCTGTCTCATGTCTTTTGTTTTGCTTTACTTCCTTGTTGTGGTTCCGTTCCTTAGCTTCATTTTCTCCGCTCCTTATTATTTGCACCTGTCTTGTTTAACTCTTATTACTTCATGTATTTAAACTGTCTTGTTCCCTGTGTCTTGGCTGTTCACTGAATCCATATAACTTTCAATGTGATAACAAATAGTTCTCAGCATATTACTCTTAGTTTTCTGCAGTTTCCAGTTAACCTTTCATGCCAATCATATGCTGACAATCGACCCTATATTTTTATTCTTTTGGGATCCTTAGAAAAGTGTCAAGCCTCTTTTAATAAAGTAATGTATTTGATCAAAGCTTATGTGTACTCCAGCCACTAAAGATCAACCCACACTTTCCACAGATTTCCAGCTGGGCCCTTGGTCCCCCCAGTGTTGTCATCTCCCACCTGTTCGGTCAGGTACGAAATAACGCCTAAAATGAAATGTATATTGTATGTATTATTGAGCAGTACTTGTCAACCCAGTCCTTGTGATACATCTGACATCCCACATTTTCCCTCTATCCCAGCTCCTGACAACATCATCCTAGCTCCTAAACCAAGCCATTAGGAAAATGAACACCTGGTACAGTTGTACTGGGCTGGGTTAGAATAAACATGTGGGCCATTTCATGTGTACTGTGGACTGGGTCACTAAACACTGAACTAGAATATTTAAAAGTTAAATGCCTTATTACTAAAGATGAGTGTTCCAAATGAGCTGTCCTGAATTTAGACTGTGTCCTTTTCGTAACTAAAGAACCAGATGCCTACATTATTGTCCATCAAAAGGTCAACAATGTTTTTTTTTTTTTTTTTACATATTCCTTTTATTATACATTTCTGTCTCGAGTGCCTGTGCAGACTGTGCATATAGAGGAAGAGACATTTAAATTCATATTCACATCAAGTTTTAATGTTTTGTGACTGATTGCGTCTTGGACTGACTCCTTTATGGCACCGTGGCAGGAGGAGATTAAGAAGAAGGCAGAATTTGTAAAGACCTTCCGTCACAACATCAGCAAAAGGATTAACCAGACCAACCTTCTGCATTTTATGAAGTCCTACAACAGGTATGACTGACATCTGCATTCTATGGAATCTTCTGAGCTCTCTGCTTCTAGACTTGTTTGTCATATGAACAGCTCCCAGTCTTATTAGATCTGATCAATTTTCAGCCGAAGTAAACTGAACATTAAGAGAACTTCTCTGGGTAGAAAGACTCTAAAGTAAGTGAGAAACTGTTTCTCTTTTATCCTTATTCCATGTTATTTTTTGATGTAAAATGCCCCTGTGCCACCACATGCCTGAAAGGTTTTGTTGCTGTAGGTGTCACACTCTTCTGGTGGTAGGAGATGACTCTCCTGTGGTGGATGCTGTGGTATGTACAGCTTGTTTTACATGCAGAAGTTTAAAAACAACATTCAAAATCCAACCCAGCATTCAAATCAAACTTCTATATGTACCTGGGAGCCTGCGTGCAAATGTTTGTGTTTTCTGTCGTAGGTTGACTGCAATTCCAAAATGAATCCCTCAAAGACAACCCTCCTCAAAGTTAGTGACCTTCAAACCTCAGCAAAGCAATACTTAAAATGTTATGTTTTGCTTTTTTTATTTGACTCTCATTATAAATGCAGAAGTCATTATATGTCACTGGGGGCTTATAAATCATGAACGTTGTGATGAACTTGTGGTGAATAACATTGTCCTTCATGTTGTCCCTCATGAAGATGGCTGACTGTGGAGGTCTACCACAGCTTGATCAGGTCTGTCGTTACCCATTAAAATAATGCTCTTGCATTCAAACTGAGTGATGCACTGTGTAATCTATTGTGTCCTGTTCTTACCTTATAGCCTGGCAAGCTGGCAGAAGCCTTGAAATACTTCATTCAAGGACTGGGCTACAGTAAGTAAATACTGTAAACACACTGTCAAAAGGTCGAAATTAAAAATCGTTCAGCCTCTGCGCAATGTAAAACCCATAAATCCAGTTTAGAAAAGTTCATTACTGCCTGTTGTAGACCTTCAGGCTTTCACAACTATCTTTAAGTTATGCATGCTTTCTAAATGGTGCAGTTAAGTAGGGACCTTGAGCTATGTTACTTCACCTTGTCCTTCTGCTTATCTGCCTCTGACAGTGTCTTCTGCAGGCATGACACACCTGTCTCATTGGCACCCCACCTTCTCCACCAGAATGGCATTCTTCCACCCCTGGGCCATCACTTCCATGGAGAGCACCTCCAAGCAACGCTGAAGATGAGGCTCTCCTACCCGCTGCTCCATCCCAGTGTTGTCATGCTCAGTTGGGCTCCATTTCAAATAAAAAATACTCTAAATTGAGGGACCATTGATGTGTTGGTGTTAGTGTTTGTGTGTCATTGTCCCAGTGGACTAATTTAGACTTGCACAAAAGGGAAAAAAAAAAACCTAAATAATAAAAAGCTGTTTAAAATGTTTATACTTATCAGGCTCAGTGTTGTACCTTTATTTAGTAGCCATAAAAAAGTTGATGTATAGTACATCAATCAATGTATAACACTTTTAGTACTTAGTATATGAATCAATGTATAATATTTGGACTGTTTTAACACCAGTACAAAAGTTTAATATAATAAAGAAATAATGCACTGTGATTACGTGTGGCGGCCCGAGTGCCGTAGGGCGAGGGGCAGGACGCACAGACTCCACCGACTGGGACGAACATTTATTAACATAAATGACAGCGGCACTCACGTATTAGAAACAATAAACATGGACCTGAAACAAATGAAGTTAAACAAACATATAACACAAGAATACATCTAACATAAACACGTTACATTCAGACATTACACCGACAATGACCAACACCCTGTACACTTTAACACGGGTTTATATACATTGAGACGAACAAGGTGCAGGTGTGGTTGCAAACACAGTCCTCCCACTGAACGTGGCAGGCCAAACCACATGACTCGGGGGAGGCTAACATTCCATGACATTATGCTTCATCTTGTAAAAGCTTTACATGACTGACAATTTCAGCTTTTTCAGAGGACCTATTTAATTCTTTCTTACATTGTACTTCTTTCCATTCCTAGTCTAATCTTGAAATAAATTTAATTTTAATGGAAGTCTTCATAATGTGTGTTTCAGGTTATGCAAATACTTTGGGAGTAGTTTAAATCAGTCAATCTACTGAATTCCCCACCAACAACAGTATGAATAATTAATTGTCATTTACATTTATAACTTTTAACATACTAGCAGCATGAGTTTCATGAATTTGTACTTCATTAACTTTTTGTATCACATTATTTACATTACTGTTGTAATAGTAAAAATTCAATGGTAATAGGGCACATTGATTTGACACAGTTCAATGGCATTAAACTGCTATTAAATGAGTTCCAGTGAAGTAACTTGCTACTTGAGTATTCTTGTAACAGATACTTTCTTACTTTTTCTTAAGTAATAATTTAAATGACTACTTTTACTTCTACTTCAGTAGTTATTATTTTAAAGTAACAGTAATTTTACTTGATGACAGTTTTGCCTACTCTACCGACCTCTCTCTGTATTACAGTTAATGTCTTGATCTTTATCAAAAACCCATGTAGTGCCTGCATGGAGGGACTTCGTGTTGTATTGGAAAACTGTAATAAATGTCTGTATAACTGTACCCATCTTTCAGCTACGTACTCAGCTGCCGCTAAAAATAGGGATTTCACATATTTTTTAAACTTTTGACTTATTTTCCCAATGACCAAAATGTCAGCGCAACCCTGTAGTAACATCACAATGTCTATGACGTCACAATGGCTACGACATCACTACATCTATTTTAAAGGTGAGCGCAAGCATCTATATGTTATTTCACTTGACACACTTCAGCAGTTCAAAGGTTGGGAGACAATAGGGTGAATTAAACCTAACCATAGGTGGTGGATTACTACTGAATTTTACAGAACAAGGTACAGTGGAATCTTTAGTCTCTTAGGGATCATTTTGATGCATTTCAAACAGAGAAGGTCTGTCAGAAAAACAGCTGTAACATCCAAAACATACTTCATCAAGCATTAAAAAGTGGCATGGTGTTCTTGTCATATAGATTTTAGGGAATCTGTCATTAAACTGCTCAAAAGTATTTTAGTGATGTCATAATATTACTATTACAGGAGAGCTGCAAATATTCTAAATTGGAACTGCACAGCCTAATATCCAAATAAGTCTGTACTGAATCTCTGTGACCAAAAGGAAACGACCCTTACAGTGGCACCAGCAATGCAGACGGTATTCAGACAGGGAATCGATTTAGCGAGGAATATTTGCTCGTCAACTTTTGGGATAATGGCAAAAAGGGTAGGTTGGGCAAATGTTTTAAAAAGAGAATACTTGTTTAATACTACCTTACAACCAAGTTTTATCTAACTTTGTACTGAGAATTTTTGCTTCTTAACCCCCAGGCCCTCTATAACCCTCTATTGGAGGATGATGAAGAAACATCTGATGATGCCTTTTGTATGGACCCGTTGTGTCCGGTAAAATAAGGCTGTATTTTCAGACATTGAGTACTGTTAATAGAATAAAGTCTATGGGATGGATCTTTTCACATCCAGAATGAAATGTTACCACTCCAAAATCTATTTTTCTCTGTGTTTTGTCTGAAGGATTTTAAGGGGGCATTTTGGGGTCAAGTTGTGGTAAGTAGCACTACCTTTTCACAGATGTTTCAATAGGCTAAAGCTTTTACCCATAAAGCATGTTTTCAAGCACTGTCATGTGTCTTCTGAGTCAAACATGATCTTTTGTAAACAAATTAACTTGGTTAATGATAAATAATAAATAAATGATTGACATTCCTCATGATAAGAGGCTCATTCCACAGAAGTAGTTCTAAGTGTGACAGAGTAATGTCCTGACACACAAAACCACTGCAGTGGAATCAGACCTCTTTTTAGAGGTTTTTCTTATACATCTAGACCTAGACCTTTATACTCCACCTGGGTCTTATAGGAGGACAATGTGGAGACCCCCTTTGGCACTGTATGCTGCACCATGGCAGGTATCCCCAGGGATAACCGACCGGTCATCCTCACCTACCATGACATCGGAATGAACCGTAAGACTCTGATACTGTTGCTTGTGGCACGTAGCTGATTGCTCTAAAGTCTAAAACTTAGCATAAGCGTCATTTATTGTGTTGTAATGACCCTGGAATGCATGTCTGCAGACAAAACTTGCTTCGACGTTCTTTTCTATGATGAGGACATGCAGGAAATCATGCGACACTTTGCCGTGTGTCAGGTCAACGCTCCTGGGCAACATGAGGGTGCCAGCACCTTCCCTGCAGGGTGAGCGTGAGTGCACCATATGCCACAATGTTCTTTCAGGGGCTGAAAGACATTCCAAGGTTAAATCTAATCTAAAATGTGACCTTCAGCTACCCCATACAATTTTTTCCAGAATGTATATTTATCAGAACCTACTCCATAGCCCTCCGTCTGCCCTCAGACCACTCCTTCCTGGCAGTCAGACAGGACGACTCTATGCCATGGTGTTGGTGCCCACCTAAACTAACATCTGGAGGCCCTGACTGTCAGCATGTCTAGCTGGCACCGGCTTGTCATGCACCAGGGTTTCTTTCATGAACTTTTTTCTTAGCGTTCATATGCTACATTGATGGCTGTGGCTCCCAGTACATCATAGCTAGGTTTAGCAGGTTCAAATCCTGAAGAATCAGTGGCGTCCCTTAGAATTATAACTCACTCAGGGCAATTTTTTCCTGTAGATTCACATATCCCTCAATGGACAAGCTCTCCGAGACCCTCCCAATTGTGCTCAAGCATTTTAAGTGAGTGAACCAGATTAGCCATTTACTCTGAGATTAAACTGTCAATCCTTGTTCTAATCTGAAACCTTGCGCTTTAATGGTTTAAAGTTATGTACATTTTTTTCTCTCCACAGAATTAAGAGTGTTATTGGAATGGGTGTTGGAGCAGGAGCAAACATCCTCACACGGTTCGCTGTGAGTTGTAGCACTGTCTTTCTTCCCAATAGATTTTAACACAATGATCAAACAAGGATTACTCCTTGGTGAAATTCTTGCTTTGTAACAAAGTGTTGATACTTGCAGCATAATCCTAATCATTACACTGTCAAGATAGCTAGACATCAACTCTCCAGAATACTGACACTTCACTATTGTTCCTCTGCTTGCACATGTAAACAAACCTTTTTCTAAGTGCAATGTAAAGTGCAAGAATGCCAAATATGGAGACTCTTAATTGCTCATTTAACTACAACAGTTTGACATATAGTAAGTAATTTTGCCCTGAAGGTTTATCTCCCTTTGACTGCTCATGCATAAATGTCTTGCAGTTGAAGTACCCAGACTTGGTTGAGGGCCTTGTCCTGATGAACATTAATGCTCAGGCAGAGGGCTGGGCAGACCGGGCAGCATCCAAGGTATCACAGTCTAATGCAATAGTAATTATCATTCTGTTAACACCCTGCTTAAACATCACGATCCCTGTATCTCTACAATTATGTCGTTTAGCTGGTCCCACCTAGCGTCCATGTCTATGGTTTCCCTGTCTCATGTCTTTTGTTTTGCTTTACTTCCTTGTTGTGGTTCCGTTGCTTAGTTTCATTTTCTTTGCTCCTTATTATTTGCACCTGTCTTGTTTAACTCTTATTACTTCATGTATTTAAACCGTCTTGTTCCCTGTGTCTTGGCTGTTCACTGAATCCATATAACTTTCAATGTGATAACAAATAGTTCTCAGCATATTACTCTTAGTTTTCTGCAGTTTCCAGTTAACCTTTCATGCCAATCATATGGTGACAATCGACCCTATATTTTTATTCTTTTGGGATCCTTAGAAAAGTGTCAAGCCTCTTTTAATAAAGTAATGTATTTGATCAAAGCTTATGTGTACTCCAGCCACTAAAGATCAACCCACACTTTCCACAGATTTCCAGCTGGGCCCTTGGTCCCCCCAGTGTTGTCATCTCCCACCTGTTCGGTCAGGTACGAAATAACGCCTAAAATGAAATGTATATTGTATGTATTATTGAGCAGTACTTGTCAACCCAGTCCTTGTGATACATCTGACATCCCACATTTTCCCTCTATCCCAGCTCCTGACAACATCATCCTAGCTCCTAAACCAAGCCATTAGGAAAATGAACACCTGGTACAGGTGTACTGGGCTGGGTTAGAATAAACATGTGGGCCATTTCATGTGTACTGTGGACTGGGTCACTAAACACTGAACTAGAATATTTAAAAGTTAAATGCCTTATTACTAAAGATGAGTGTTCCAAATGAGCTGTCCTGAATTTAGACTGTGTCCTTTTCGTAACTAAAGAACCAGATGCCTACATTATTGTCCATCAAAAGGTCAACCATGTTTTGTTTTTTTTTACATATTCCTTTTATTATACATTTCTGTCTCGAGTGCCTGTGCAGACTGTGCATATAGAGGAAGAGACATTTAAATTCATATTCACATCAAGTTTTAATGTTTTGTGACTGATTGCGTCTTGGACTGACTCCTTTATGGCACCGTGGCAGGAGGAGATTAAGAAGAAGGCAGAATTTGTAAAGACCTTCCGTCACAACATCAGCAAAAGGATTAACCAGACCAACCTTCTGCATTTTATGAAGTCCTACAACAGGTATGACTGACATCTGCATTCTATGGAATCTTCTGAGCTCTCTGCTTCTAGACTTGTTTGTCATATGAACAGCTCCCAGTCTTATTAGATCTGATCAATTTTCAGCCGAAGTAAACTGAACATTAAGAGAACTTCTCTGGGTAGAAAGACTCTAAAGTAAGTGAGAAACTGTTTCTCTTTTATCCTTATTCCATGTTATTTTTTGATGTAAAATGCCCCTGTGCCACCACATGCCTGAAAGGTTTTGTTGCTGTAGGTGTCACACTCTTCTGGTGGTAGGAGATGACTCTCCTGTGGTGGATGCTGTGGTATGTACAGCTTGTTTTACATGCAGAAGTTTAAAAACAACATTCAAAATCCAACCCAGCATTCAAATCAAACTTCTATATGTACCTGGGAGCCTGCGTGCAAATGTTTGTGTTTTCCGTCGTAGGTTGACTGCAATTCCAAAATGAATCCCTCAAAGACAACCCTCCTCAAAGTTAGTGACCTTCAAACCTCAGCAAAGCGATACTTAAAATGTTATGTTTTGCTTTTTTTATTTGACTCTCATTATAAATGCAGAAGTCATTATATGTCACTGGGGGCTTATAAATCTAGAACTTTGTGATGAACTTGTGGTGAATAACATTGTCCTTCATGTTGTCCCTCATGAAGATGGCTGACTGTGGAGGTCTACCACAGCTTGATCAGGTCTGTCGTTACCCATTAAAATAATGCTCTTGCATTCAAACTGAGTGATGCACTGTGTAATCTATTGTGTCCTGTTCTTACCTTATAGCCTGGCAAGCTGGCAGAAGCCTTGAAATACTTCATTCAAGGACTGGGCTACAGTAAGTAAATACTTTAAACACACTGTCAAAAGGTCGAAATTAAAAATCGTTCAGCCTCTGCGCAATGTAAAACCCATAAATCCAGTTTAGAAAAGTTCATTACTGCCTGTTGTAGACCTTCAGGCTTTCACAACTATCTTTAAGTTATGCATGCTTTCTAAATGGTGCAGTTAAGTAGGGACCTTGAGCTATGTTACTTCACCTTGTCCTTCTGCTTATCTGCCTCTGACAGTGTCTTCTGCAGGCATGACACACCTGTCTCATTGGCACCCCACCTTCTCCACCAGAATGGCATTCTTCCACCCCTGGGCCATCACTTCCATGGAGAGCACTTCCAAGCAACGCTGAAGATGAGGCTCTCCTACCCGCTGCTCCATCCCAGTGTTGTCATGCTCAGTTCGGCTCCATTTCAAATAAAAAATACTCTAAATTGAGGGACCATTGATGTGTTGCTGTTAGTGTTTGTGTGTCATTGTCCCAGTGGACTAATTTAGACTTGCACAAAAGGAAAAAAAAACCCTAAACGATAAAAAGCTGTTTAAAATGTTTATACTTATCAGGCTCAGTGTTGTACCTTTATTTAGTAGCCATAAAAAAGTTGATGTATAGTTTTCTCCGCATCAATCAATGTATAACACTTTTAGTACTTAGTATATGAATCAATGTATAATATTTGGACTGTTTTAACACCAGTACAAAAGTTTAATATAATAAAGAAATAATGCACTGTGATTACGTGTGGCGGCCCGAGTGCCATAGGGCGAGGGGCAGGACACACAGACTCCACCGACTGGGACGAACATTTATTAACATAAATGACAGCGGCACTCACGTATTAGAAACAATAAACATGGACCTGAAACAAATGAAGTTAAACAAACATGATACACAAGAATACATCTAACATAAACACGTTACATTCAGACATTACACCGACAATGACCAACACCCTGTACACTTTAACACGGGTTTATATACATTGAGACGAACAAGGTGCAGGTGTGGTTGCAAACACAGCCCTCCCACTGAACGTGGCAGGCCAAACCACATGACTCGGGGGAGGCTAACATTCCATGACATTATGCTTCATCTTGTAAAAGCTTTACATGACTGACAATTTCAGCTTTTTCAGAGGACCTATTTGATTTTTTCTTACATTGTACTTCTTTCCGTTCCTAGTCTAATCTTGAAATAAATTTAATTTTAATGGAAGTCTTCATAATGTGTGTTTCAGGTTATGCAAATACTTTGGGAGTTGTTTAAATCAGTCAATCTACTGAATTCCCCACCAACAACAGTATGAATAATTAATTGTCATTTACATTTATAACTTTTAACATACTAGCAGCATGTGAGTTTCATGAATTTGTACTTCATTAACTATTTGTATCACATTTTTTACATTACTGTTGTAATAGTAATAGTAAAAATTCAATGGTAATAGGGCACATTGATTTGACACAGTTCAATGGTATTAAGTACCCAATGCTCTGCTTTGAAGAAGAAGAAGTACAACATTGAATTATTTTACTGCACTTGTACTGCATATTTTCAATGTATTTACATCATTTTAGAGAATGCCATATTAAGGAATAAATAAATAAATAAAGTTTATTTACCTGCTATTGTTCTTACGTCCACTGAAGTCCAAAATAATCTTTAAGGCTCTAGGTTACTTAATAGCAAATACATTTCTGTGGTATTCTGATTTATTTTCTACTTGAAAGACAGGGAATATTCTGATGTCTTTATTAGTAACTTTAATGCACCTAATGCACCCTTTTGGGGCACCCTAAAACTCTGACTAGTATTACGTGAGTAATCGCTCTAGAGCAGGGAATTGAAGATAACAGGATAATTGAGGAAAAAAGGGGAAATTTTGTTTTTTTTTCTAAAATGAATGATGTAGCCAGCGATATGAAGCCCACCCAGCCTGTTTCACTATTTGGTATCTATAGGCCACCACGGCCCTACTCAGAACTTATTAAGGAATTTTCAGATTTCCTTTCTAATCTAGTCACTTTTGTAGAAAGAGCCATTATTTTTTGTGATTTCAATATTCACCTTGATAATGCCCAAGACCCTTTGAGATTGGCCTTTAGCTGTATATCAGAATCAATTGGTTTCATCCAATGTATAAGAGAACCCACACACTCTGATGGACATGCGCTTGACTTACTATTGACATACGGTGGACACGGAGAACATAGTCAGACTACCCCAGTCGGATGCCATCTCAGACCATTCCTTAATTTCATTTGAACTACATACAAGCCACAATATAATAACCTCGCCTCGCTATCATAGCAGACGCACGATCACATCAGCCACTGCATCCCCTGTAGATTCACACACTGTTCTTTATAAAGGCATCTCTCACAGTTTAGTTACATGTAACATTTTAGCTTTTAAGCATGTAGCCACCTTTCCATATCCTTTTCTAACCTTTAAAGGGAGATGTTTCTAGCATCACCTTTGACCACATTTCCATACTTTCAAATGCAATAAATTCTTTACAAGAGGTGGTCCCTGTTATTACTGAGGTAATAACATGCGTGTTTACAGGGAAAAGAGGCCTAACAGTGCATTGGACAGATTAATAACATAAAACATAAGGGAGTTTAGAGATTCTGTGTCCTTTCAGAATGACTTGCATACAGGGCTTCAGGCTTCAGTAAAGGATCCTGCGTAGGCTTTTGGTGGACCTCAGGGTAAGATATATGAACTCTCCACCAGGCTCAGGACCATATAGAAAAACAATCTTCTTTAGGACAAGGCTAATACAAATCTTCTCTTGGAATGTAGTGGTAATGGCTTCCAACTGGTGTGGGTATTGAATAGCAGTTTGCATATATTGACTACTGTGTGGTTCAGATGTAATGGTGGTGAATGCAAACACTAATATGTAAAGGAAGGTGGGGTGAATACATAACCACTTCTGAAAAGTGTATAAAAATATGGGTTCTCTGTTTGACAGTTAGACCTTCACGAAGGGTGCCTCAATAATGTTTGTTAAGGTTAACCGGCAATAAAGGATGGGACCAGCTATTCTCTTTAACTAATTCTGAAGGCTGACTCTTCATGTTATGTTTGAATGTTTAACTTTAAAACTAACTGACTGGGTATTTAGGAACGACATTACTTTCCAAACTTCATTACTACTTTTCATCCCTTCTCATACCTTTCGGTTTCTACCCTTTATCATCTTTGTTAGCTGCACAGCAGGGGCAGGATATTGGTGGAATCCTGCAAGGCATTCCAGCACTCTCTTACAAAACTATTAAAACTGTTTTTTGCCATATCCATATAAGATATCTCAAATGTGTATAGAATGTAGGTAAGCAATTCTGCTTCCTCCATGGTGCAAATTTGGTATAGATTGAATAACCCTATTTATAATCTTCAGTAGCATATAAGAAATCCAGATCCTCCAATAGCCACATTAGAAATTGTAATTTGGTACAATTTTAAATGCTTGTCTATCACAGGGTAGACTTAGATTGAGACACCATGTTTGACAATTGTATTCGAAACCACCATACCTAGTAAAATTTACTGGGCTCAACCAACCCTTGTAATTGCACATCTTCCTACATCTCACAAGGGACAACTTTCTGGAGGGACATTACTTCACATAATGTCATTCCTTTAATCTAGCATCTTAAACACTGATGATGGGTTTACTCCAGCTACACAAGCTAATGCTAACACTTGCTAATGTCCTCTTTTCTCAGGCCTGATGTACTTCCTCCTTTCTAACAAAAGGCCGTTTAATCTTGTCAATGATTTGTGATACCCAGTTTGTTTTCTTTGTATCATCATTTTAAAATCAAGTGAAAATCTAAGACTTACAATAGTACACTTACATTGCTTTAGGTAGTTTGGTTAATCAGCCTTGGTTACTACCAAAGAGCTGCACATATGTAATCATGATGTCAGGACATCTCAAGGATTACACTATGAACCGGATGGACAAGTTGACTTGTGGAATTGATCACCTGCAAGTGGATATTACAGTAAACCTGGACTGCATGGATAACCGTTTGTGCTCTTCAGGACTATGACATCAGCCCCAGCCTGAAGACCAAGGGGGGAAATTTAGGTACCATGCCAATCGAGCAGATAGCAGCACCATCATCACCGCATTGAGCAAACTTGCATCAAATGGAAGAAAGAGGGTGTGCCTAAAAGCAGGTGGAATTCAGGTGTCTTAAATACCCTGATCAACAGACCTTTACTCTCTCCCTGGTTTTTCCTCCATCAAGGTTAGACCTAAAAGAGGGGCTTTGTCATCTCTCTCTCAGATACTTTCTTCACTCAGCACCATGTGGACAGTTAACAGCAAACAGCTGAGAATCATATTTCTCCATTTAATTGATCCAAGAGATGGTGGAATCTAGACTAACGTCTTGTTACCACCCCGTCTAGGCTATGGCACCGTACCAAGGAAAAAGAATGATAAACGGCTAAAGGAATGGAACATGCAACTGTTAAAGAGTAACAGAAAGAAACATAAGCACAAATGGTAGACTCTTTTTAGTGTATTGTTGTATAATACAGAAGTTACAAATAAACACACTGGTGCAATTTCTTCTGAAGTGACCCAGGCCAAAACAATAAATAAGACACACACCAGCGAAAGAAAATTGAGGTCCAAGCAAGGAAAAGAAGGTCATACACACAAATGATACAATTACAAACAAGCCAAAACCGACTGCTGAACTAGCTGCCACTGCCGCCACCCCCGCTGCCGCCGCTGCCTCACTGCCTCCAACAGCCTCACTGCCTCCCTCCTCTTCTGCCTTCGGGAGGGGCCTTTATATAGGAGTGGCCAGGAGTGGCCAGCAGGCAGGTAGACCTGGGGAGGAACAGAGCAGAGTCAAGTTCAGAAAAGGTGAGGAAACCTGGCACCGGATCTGGATTCTGAGATACACCTAGAGAAAGGAAACACATACACACACGCTTACAGACAGAAATCTGATCAACATTACCACAGCAACAGGTTCACCAAATTTCTTCAAGCAAGCTTGCAAATGCGGTCAGTTCCCTCTTGTTAAACTGCGGATGGAACTCATATTCCCAGCATACCTTGACGACGTCACATTTTATCAACAAGAAACCAGGGGTGGAAATTCCCTCCTAATTGTAGACAAACTGAGTGAGGATGACCAACTGAGATAATCACCAAAAATCATCAACATGTGAGACTTTTATCTGGGCATAGTTTATAGTCGGGCATATCTGGGCAAAAGTATATAGGTTACATTTAGCTGATGCTTTTATCCAAAGCAACTGAGTACAACTTGAGCAATTGAGGGCCTTGCTCCGATGCCCAACAGTGGACCTTGATCCAGCAACCTTCTGATTATAACTCAAGTAACTCAAGTAACAGCTGCCACTGCTTGAATTAAACAGTAAAGTTTAATCAAGATCCTAGTACTTTCTTGAAAGTATTTGGGCTTGGTGTACATACCATTTTGTTTGGATAATCTTAAGTAATATTTGTACAGACTGGAAGTTCTTTTTCCTCTTTGCATACAATCTCTCTATGTCTTGCTTTTTACTAGCAAACATAGGTATCATCATGTCACTTCAATAGGCACAGACACATTGACCTTATTGTTCAGTTAGTAAACCTGCCATTACCCTTTGTTCTAACATCACGTGAGAACAAGCCAGCTGAGCTCATTAACATACAGTCACATTGCTGTTTAAATTCTGCACCATTTTATTGCTGGCACAATAGCATGTCTGCCTCCTTCTCGCTCTCGCGAGCGTGTACCGACCTGCATGAAAGCATTCGCTCTCCTCTCCTTTTACATACTCACACACATAAACACATGCTCGCTATATTTTAGCTTGTTTTTCTGTAAATATACAGATTGTTTATGCTATTGTTTGTGATTTAGAGTAGTTGCGTTAATAAATGTATCATTTATTCTCACCAAGTTGTCTGTCTTGATATCATTCAGATTGTGCTTGTTGCCAATATCCTCAAACAAATGACTGTAATTTAAATCTTTCAGGGATCAAATCATTAATGTTACTTTCTTTGTTAAAAATGAAAGATTGTGATTTCAATATTTGAGATGATTTAATGGGACTGATTAGTGTGTCAAACCACTACAGTGGGCCTGTCCCTCTTGCTGGGCGCCCAGCGCACTGTGACAGCATGACTTTAAACTTAGCAAACAGGAACTGTTTGGATTGCTTCAACCACAGTGGCAACAAGACTAAAGATATGTGAGGAGGCTTCTCAAATAAGCTTCTCACTTTATTCAACATGAATTGGCATTTCATTTTCGTTTTCATCATTTGATGTAAGTTATTTTCTATGCAATACTACAATATATACATTGTTAGTTTTTTTTGTTTTTTTTTTCATATGTAGCATTTTTTAATTCCTTAGCAGAAACAAGAATTCTTGTGTTCCAGTAACAGTGGTGCTGGGTTGTATATGCAGGCACTGAGAAATGGAATTGGTCACAGAAGTAGTTAACTCTTCAGAGTGGAGCATCTGTCAACATCTGAAATATAAACAACATAAGAAATACTGGTGCTGTGAGCGTGTAACAGCATTCAATTACTGCACGATTATGGCATATGCCAACAATACAAACAAGAAAGTGACAGTAACTGATAACCCAGCTCAGACTCTCTTTACTGTCACTGTGAGGGATCTACAGGAGAGAAACACTGGAGCATATTGGTGTGCAGTGGAGATTTCAGGAATATTTCAACCAGATGTCAAAACACAGCTATATATCACTGTGAAATCAGGTATTACAAATTCTTTATGAATATTGAATATTCAGTTTAGTGACATTTTTCATGTTGCATATATTTCATCCATACATATTCATACAAAAGTGCCTTTCTTTGTTTTCAGCTCCTGCTGTGTCTGTGACCAAGAGCAGAGTGAGTGGAGAGGAGGGGAGCAGTGTCAGTGTCCAGTGTCTCTACAGCGCTGCATATAAGAAAGAGGCGAAGAAGTGGTGCAGATCTATAGACTGGACCTGCTACACAGTGGGGAGGACCAACACATCCCAGAATTCAGCAGTGCAGATCAGTGATGATGGGAAAGGCACCTTCACGGTGTTGATGACTGGACTGAAGAAGACTGATGCTGGCTGGTACTGGTGCTCCACTGGAGGTCTAGAAGTTCCTGTTCACTTTGACGTCACTGATGCACTTGCAGGTATATTGTTTTGTATCTAATCAATTAAATGGTGTAAAAATTATTAATGTTGTTTAACCTTTAAAAGATGACAACAGTGATTAAAGAAAGAAAAAAAACTATGCATAGGGTGCCTTATTAGATTTGGTTATGTCACGTTGCAGCCCCGCCCCTCCTCAAACGTCTTGGTGTGTACGTGTGTGTGTTCGTCCATGTCGCCGCGCCCTTTCGTGTCGTCCACCTGTTCTGTATTATGTGTAATCCTCGTGTGTGTGTATATATGTCTCTTGTGTTGTAGTACATGTTGTTGGTGTTTGAACGGTGTTTAGTGAGGTGTGCGGTGTTAGATGTGTCGTCTGTGTTAAATAAAAATGTGTGTTTGAACGTGCCCCTACTCCACATACTGTTAGCCTCGAATCATCACAGAAACACCAACCAAAGAAGGATGCCTGGGAAGGGCAAGAAGAAGGGGAAGAAGGGGAAAAGACGCACTTCCCCAAATAGTGCCTGCAATCCCTCCGTGCTCTTGGGTACCCTCCTGACTCCTGCTGCAGAAGAGCGTGGTCTGGGGGCAGAGGTGGAGGAGTCACACGGGATTACGTCTGACCATAATGACTGGTATAACTATTTCCAGTCCTCGGAGTCGGACACCGCGGACTTTTCCTGTACCAGGGTGAGGCCATCACTCATCCTGTCTTCGCTCCATGGGATCACAACAGAGCAGGGACCTGCTGGGTACTACGGAGACCTACCTATTTATGAGGACAGGTACTTGGAGGTGGAATCCGCAGAGTCCTACATGGACCTTACAGAGGGATATGCGGAGTATGGCGAGCGAGGGGAGTGCCGTAACGTCACCCTAGAGTCAGACTTGGGGTCGGATCATGAGGAGGACCCGTCGATGGAGGTGGAGGAGGTACCTCAGGGGAATCTAGGCGCTCTGGAGTCAGCAAGCAGCCCTGGGTGACTGGTGGAGAGATGGCATCATCAACAGAGGAGGACATTCCTCCCCCTAGGGCGAGGACCTATGCCTAAGTCTCGGGGAGGTAAAAAGGCAGCGGCACCGAGGTCTGCTCTGCCGGGGTCTGGCAGGGTCACCAGGGTCTGCTCCAACACCTGATGGTGAATGACATCTCAAAACTATTCTTGAACGTACTTTTTCAGATTTGAATTCCTTACTGAGAAGTTTGAAAGAACTTAGGAGTCGTTGTTGAGTTACGAAAAAATGTGTCTGGAGTGTGAATGGCCATCATAACTTGCGTTTTTCATCGGAGCCTTGCTCACTAAAGCTGTTATTTTAACTAAGCCTACTCGCTGGTTGAGTTAGCTAGACAGGCAAGCTTGTTAAGGTTTAATTCCCGAAGTTTGGGCCCTGCTGTCGGCTTGTATGTCGACACGTAGCCCCCAGGAGAGAGAGTTTCGCCTGGTTTGGGCTCCTACGCGACAGCAAGGATTGTATTTTGCACTGGAAAACTTAAATCAGATTGTGAGCTAAGAAAAGGGGGAGAGAGACAAGTACTCATGCATGTGAGCACACAGCTTGACAACATGGAAAAAAGACACCCAACATGCAGCAGGAGTGGCTAAAGCCATACAGAAAACAACGCATCTGGTAATGGGACATCCAATCACGGTACTAACCACACACAGTGTAATAGCATACGTGAACTCACAAGCCTTCACCTTGACAGCACTAAGGCAACAGAGGATCAGCAAAATTTTGGAAGCACCACACATCACATACACACATGAAGGAATCAACATGGCAGACATGATGGGAGGAGGAGAGCCTCATCAGTGCGAACAGGAAGTCAAAAAGCAGGAGAAGGTGAGACCAGACCTAGAAGGAGAACCAATTCCAGGAGCAGGGAACATGTTCACTGATGGGTGTGGATTTAGAGGACCAGATGGGGATATAAAAGCAGGGTATGCAGTGGTGGCAGAAACACAGGGAGAAGTAGATGAATTTTGGACGGTGAAAGCAGAAAGGCTGAAAGGTTAGCAATCAGCACAGCGAGCTGAGGTAATGGCAGTAGTGGAGGCCTTGAAGTTAGCAAAGGGTAAGGAAGTGAATATTTATACTGACTCTGCTTACACGGTAGGGGCAGCACATGTGGAGCTAAGACAATGGATGAGAGCAGGGTTTAGGACAGCGGGAAACAAACCAATTAAACATGAGGCAGAAATGAGGGAGCTGGCAAAGGCCTTGCAGGGACCAGAAAGAGTAGCTATCATAGAGTGCAGGGGACATGTAGAGTATGTCAACAGTACAATCCCAAACCTACAATTAAGGTGGCACCCGGTAAGTATCCGTTGTCATTAACACCAAGGGAAGAGATAGTAATTGACTACACAGACATGGTGGACTCAGCACAGGGGTACACGTACGAATTGATGTGCGTAGACAACTACACAGGGTGGCCGGAAGCGTGGCCAACAAAACGGGAAGACAGTGCTTCAGTGGTAAAGTTCCTGGTGAACCAGTACATTCCTCACCATGGGTTTCAGAGAAAGGTGAGATCAGATAATGGCACTCATTTTAAAGCGCGCAATTTGCAGGAGTTAGAGAAAATGCTGGGTCTGAAACATTCATTTGGGGCAGTGTATCATCCTCAGTCTCAAGGTAAGGTGGAAAGGATGAATCTAAATGCGAAAAACAAAGTGGCCAAAATCTGTGCACAGATAAAATTAAATTGGGTTGATGCCTTACCTTTGGCAATAAATGAGAAAAGAAAAACATCTCACACACACATCATACTTTAATGAATTGCAAAGTATCGTTTCAGCTTTCTCCACGCAGGAGGGGGACCGGACGGGGAGCAGACAAACACAGACGATACCCGTTACGGACTGGGGGCTGCTGAGAGTCATCAAGAGAAAATGGAGTGAGCCGAGGTGGACAGGTCCATTCCAGGTGACAGAAAGAACCAGCCACGCCGTATGCCAGAACGGTACAGGGGAAACGTGGTTTCATCTGAGCAAGTGCGCCGCCGCAGAGTCACCGCAGAGGAGTCTGCAAGAGACAGCGAGGGACCTTGCTGAAACATCACCTAACTCACCTGACCCGGAAGGGGCAGAATAATCCCCAGGAGCAAAAGGGTCAAGGTAGTCCACCCTTAGACCCCGAAGTAAGAAGAACAGAACACCAGTGATGACTTCTGGACAATTGTGTTGTTTGATTATTTGTTGGTGTATTGTGTTGTGTGTTTCCATTTACAGTTTGGTCACGCTTGGGTTAAATAATAGCATGGCAGTAGGAAAGGATTAAAACATTAACAACAAGACGGTGAAGAAGAATGGGGGTAGAGATTGGTGGATGTGTAGCATGTGCAGCCGCAAGACCCAGACTTATAACCACCCCGGCACCCCTATTCCCACAAAAAGACCCCAAGGGTTATGCGTGCATGATTGGCCTGACTAAGGAAAGAAACCCTAAGAATTGTGACACTTTGAGCGTTATTTTCCCCCCCATCAGTAACAGAACCAGGACAGGACTATTTTCACTCGAAAAGGGGGAGGGGAACTACACGTGCTTCGTTAGAAGTTCAAGCACACCTCAAGTACGCTTGGCGCACATCCCGGCGGAATGGTGTAACCGCACGGTCACTGGGAACGAGTCTGTGGGTTCATGGGCACGAGCAGGATTGTATGATTATTGTGGAAGGATGACTTTGGTTGTTAACATGCCAGAGAATTCGGAGGCGACATGCACCATGGTCAGGTTAGCAGCTCCTTTATTACTGATAGGCAAAAAACTACACAGGGACCCGGTAACTGATGCAGCAAGACAGTAGCGAGAGGCATACCATTTTGATTTAACAAGGAATACCCCCACATACATAGATACCATTTTGATTTAACAAGGAATACCCCCACATACATAGATGCAATAGGAATACCTCGCGGAGTTCCGGACAGATATAAGTTAGCAGACCAGATAGCAGGGGGATTTGAGAATATTCCGATACTTTCTGCATTATTCCCCATTACTCCAAATAAAAATGTGGATCGGATTAACTATGTACATTATAATGTCCTCAGGCTAGCCAACCTGACTAGGGATGCAGTGGAAGGACTTAGAGATCAGCTGGGACCAACCTCACTGATGGCGGTCCAAAATCGTATGGCATTAGACATGTTGTTGGCGGAAAAGGGGGGTGTCTGCGCTATGCTTGAGGATGTGTGTTGTACATTCATTCCTAATAATACCGCTCCGGAAGGGTCAGTTAGTAGAGCATTGGATGGTTTGAAGACCCTATCAGAGGAAATGCATGAGAATTCAGGCATAAACAACCAGTTGGAATCCTGGATGGTGAGCCGGTTCGGTCAGTGGAAAGACTTAATTGTGTCATTGATGGTTTCATTAGCCACATTCACGGGAATTGCTGTGACATGCGGGTGCTGCTGTATTCCATGTATTAGGGCGTTAATGGTTAGACTAATCTCAGCTATGATAGAAAGGAAAGATGTGCATGAGGGTACCACGATGATGCCACTGATACAGGGGGAAAGGGACGTAGAGACAGGAGATGCCAGAATAAAGGAGTGTGATTGGTGATCTCTTTGTAGAGATCAAAAGGGGGAATTGTGGAGTTTCAGAAATTAAATGAATGCTAAGCTTACACTAGTAGAGAATAATGTGCAGAATGGAATAGGACTAATGCTTGAATAAATAAAATAATTACTGTATGTCCAGACATAACAGGAAATGCCCTAGACGTGCATATGTGTGATTATGCAAGAAGACGTGTACGAGACGGTCAAACAGAGGTGACGGCTGAGATGGAAAAACACAAAAGCAGAAGTGGCACAAGGCGAGAGAAATATAAGTCTGTCTGTTGCAAAGTTATGCTTTAGATCTCACTCGCACTGTGTTGTGAAGTGACATCTCCAGAGCTCTGCATTAATAAAAGGCCACAGGGTAACGCACTGTTTCCTGTCTCTTCTTTCCTGCATCAACGGACACGACACTAACTAATGATATAACAGAATCTGGCCCTTAGCTATTTTATTAGCTTTTTATCAGGGCATGCTTAGTAAAACGTCACATCTCTACATCAACTTTTTAGAAAAATTAACAGGCAATCAAATTATTTTGGCTATACTAAAACCTGTCCTGGAGCAATGCCTAGCTAGCTGGATAGCTAACACTAACATGCAAGACTGGGTTTGTTTTGCAGAAGTAGCAGATGCTAAATAGCTGCCTTGTAAAAGAGGTTTGCATTGGGGACTGTTTGTATTTGATGCATGCACTTTAGGTATTATTGCATAACGCTATTTGTGATGTATTTTTGTTTTTCAATCAGTCACATTCCGAGCCAAACTTCTCTTAGGTATCTTGTATCAGTGGAGAACTACTTTTGAAGGCATTGTTACTAGCTAACTGTTAGCTAGCAAGGTAACAAGGTAACTCTTTTTAAACAACAAAAAGAAAAAACACTTTACTGTGATTAACAACTATGAATTTACTAAGTTGTGATTGTTTCATAGAAGGTCTGATTAGCTAGCCTAGCTAAAGCTATGTTTGATACGTTTTGATACGTCTAACGACACTGGCATTTTTGGACAAGAGTAGCTTTATAGTTGCTTAGCTAATGTCACAGAATTAAAAGTAGAATCAGAAGGAAATGTTGAATATTGTGTCATTGCACCAGCCATGAGGCATTAAAGTGTCTGGACAAGAACATAGCTAGCTAGCTAACTGGCTTAGATCACTACTGCAGCTCTCACACCTCGGTTTATTACATCATAATAGGTAATGTGGAATTTTTAAGGACCATTGTTGCGTCTGATAACCCGTTCAGAAAAGGTGTTCTTCAGCTGACTGAACAGATACTGAAACGAACACTAAAGAGATCATCCAACATTAAAGATATTTCAGTAGACACACTAGTGGAAGAGCTGCTGAGGTTCCTGAGCCATGAATGTCCGGCCTCCAGCATCTACTCTGGACAGGTATGTCACCGCCTTGCACCAGGACGCAGAGATCCATGAGCATGACTGAGATGTAATTATAACTATATACACCTCATTAGTCTGATGCTAATGAGCACACATGCACACCTGCCGTCCAGTTCTTTAACATCCATATCCGTCACCTTGATTTATCTTAGTAAGTTGCTGCTGAAGCTCTGTCTCTCTTTCTCTCTTTCCCCATGCCTCCTTCCCTTCCTGTAGGAGTGTGGATACACCAATGGCGTTGTTGCCTGATGCACCTCCTTTGGAAGAGGACACGGTCCACTGTCAGAACTGGCAGGAGACAGTGGAGCCGCACACACTCGCCTCTCTCGGCTCCCGGGAGATCGAACGGCAGGCTGTCATATATGGTAAAACAGCAAATGTGGTGCACAGCAACTGACTATAAAAGACAACTCCCAGTACACAGTTAACATGTAAAATGAAAAAAATTATTTACTGATCTAACTTAAACTAAATAGCTACTAAATCTTTTGAACATACAGTATTCTATTTATTATGCACATATGATAATTCTATCCTGACTCATGAAAATGTGGAATTCTGAATTGTGTAACGTTTGTAAGAAATTGTAGTGACTTTGCTATATCCTCTTCCTCAGAGCTGTTCACAACGGAAGCATCTCACTTGCGGACTCTCAGGGTTCTCGATCAGGTGTTCTTCCAGAAGATGAGGAACCTTTTGACCGTCGAAGAACTTTCCTGTATCTTCCCCAACCTGCCCCAGGTCTACAGTCTACATGGTCAGTCTCTCTGTGTGCGAGCGTGTGTGTGTGCGTGCAAATCCGCTCCATTTGTCTTAATGTGTTTTCAAACCTAAATTTCTGAAGCCTACTTGGTGTCTAAATCATAATCAAGATTAAAGAAGTGTAAAACCCACCCAAACTGAGAATTTAATGACAGAACAATATCAGCTATCGGCACCATGCCATTACTGTGAGCAGGTATGGACTGGAGGCTGTACATGTTGTTTCTGCGGTGGCCTTCATGACACAAGTAGAGTTCTGTTGCCCACTGACACAACTTTCTAACAAACCACATATACACTGGCTCGCTTAAACAGATTCTGTTTTGTGGTGTTGCATTTGTGTTTCAGCGAATCTGTGTGAGTCCATGAAGAGGCTGAGGGACTCTTCTATAGTTCAAGGCATCGGAGACATCATGGTGTCTAGAGTGAGAGCTGGCTAGTGTTACTCCCTTTCTAGTTCACATCATCTTTTGGTGCTGTCTAAAATGAAGGGGTTGTTCTGTGTAGTGTGGGATATACTTGTTGCTTTACTTGATATGTCAGTAGCTCATGTGTTTGTGTGTGTGCGTGATAGTTTGAAGACGCTGCAGGAGAGGAGTTCCAGGAGCAGGTGTCTCACCTGTGCAGTCAGCAGAGTCAGGCACTGGAGCTCATTAAAAATAAATGCAAAGACCCGCGTTTCGCGCACCTTATACAGGTAACACTTTTTAGAGGTATAAAGCCTTTGGACAAACCTACAAACACTAGAGCTTCTGCCATATTTGTTAGTGGGCTGGGTTGTGAATTGGTTGACCCATACTTTGAATTGGAGACTATCCAGTCTTTTATATTTGACTTTTATTGCAGCACATAACTTCTAGTGATGCTGTTTTAGGTATAAATTGGTGTTGCAGTCAACAGAATCCACATTTGGACTTAGATGTCCTTGGCTCATTCGTGTGTGTGTGTGTGTGTGTGTTAGGAATGTGAAGCCAGCCCTCACTGCCGCCGACTACAATTAAAGGACCTTCTAGTGTCTGAGATGCAGAGACTCACCAAATACCCCTTGCTGCTGGATAACATCATCAGACACACAGAAGGCATGTATAGAAACACTCACACACAATGTATTGAACCATGAAAACACTTCAGTATACACACACATACCAGTTTACCAAGGAGGCAAGCACACACACCCTTTCTCCTGGATTAACACTAGTATGTGCCCCCACAACAGCTGGTTCTCCAGACCTGCAGACATTGGTGAGGGCACAGGCGTGCTGCCGTGGGATACTACGAGCTGTCAATGAGGTCGTCAGGGAGACGGAGCACCGGCGACTGCTCAGCCGTTATCAGCGCAGGCTAGACTTGTCCCCTCTGGAGAGGCAGGCCAGTCCTGTCGCTGCTCAGTTCAAGGTACGGCCTTACTATGTATCCACCATCTGCCTTCCAAACAGCTTCTCTGGTCTTGGAGCACCTGATCCAGAGTATGAATTATTAACTATATTCTTTTTCTATGTAGAATCTGGACCTGACCACTAAAAAAATGATCCACGAAGGACCGTTGACTTGGAAAGTTAGTAAAGATAAAGCTATAGGTAAGAGATCATCACAGCTGAACAAATCACATTTTTGTTTTTCCTCTTGCAAATGATTACTTGACAGGTCCATTCTCACTCTGTGTGTGTGTGTGTGTGTGTGTGTGTGTTTCAGACATTCATGCTCTGCTTCTCTCAGACCTGTTGGTGCTACTCCAAAGGGGTTCAGGTGACCGTTTGATCTTGCGATGTCCTGCGCGCTCACTGGGTGGGGTTTGGGGTAGGAACACGGACCTCAAAACCCCCTTTTGCCCCGTTGTTCGCTTGGATTCATCTCTTGTCAGATCTGTGGCTACAGGTATATTTGTAGTTATTCTTACAGCTATGAATAGCCAGAATAGATGAATGGGTCTGGAATAACTAAGTCTTTATTTTATTTTTAAAAAATTAAGAAGCCAGTTACAAATTGCATTTGGGTTAGTTTGAATACATTGTTTGACAGCCTGCTCTTCTCTATCAGATAACAAGGCCTTGTATGTGATCAGTACATCAGAGAGACAGATATACGAGCTGGTGGCTGGGACTTCCTCTGAGAAAAACACGTGAGTTTGTTTTTTTGTCTCTCTCTGACCCACCATCTTCTCATCAAGGTCAACCAGTCAGCACTGCTGTGTCTGTTTTGTGATAACATTTATGGTGTCAGGCCATTTATGTTCAGATGATTTTAACAACATTGTGCTGTTGTAGAAATTGGGACCTGATGGCTTTAGCGATGTTTCCACAGATGGAAGAACCTGTTAGAAAAGACCATCTCCTCGGCCTCTGGAGGCATTGAAGCCACCGAGCAAGGATCAACAGCTCCGTAAGTACTCAGGATTTTTAAAGTTTTCTAATGCTGCTGTAATGCTGTTAAGAGAAGGCAGAATTTCAAAGATGCACTTACAATGATTGGACTCCTGACATCTCCTCTAGGTCTGCGGTTCTATGGTTGCATGGTAATCATGTCGGTCGTCTAGGTAAGCCCATGTTTGTTTTTGTTTGTATACAATGTCATAGGATTTGCTCTCTTTGGTACTTATGGCTGATGCCTTTGGTCCCTAGATGGCTCCCTAACAGAAGAGTCTGGTTCTATAGAGAGAGATTCACAGAGTGAAGATGAAAATGTACTCACACCTACTATCCCAACTGACCAATCAGAAGCCTACATGCATACTGGTGGGCAGGGTTATGTGGGAGGACAAGCTAAAGTGGCTGATGCTGCTTTTCAAGATGGTAAGAATTTGTTACACTCCATTACACAGTCATTGTTGCACTATGATAGTTAAACAGTATATTTCTGGTGGTGGTGGTGTTTTTGTAAATAGAATTTTAGCAGGCTCAGATATTTACCAACTTTTTTGCACCCTTTGTGTTCTGCCAGTCAGGACACTAAGACTGTTGATCCTTGGATCCTTGGATCCTTTAGAGGCTGCCAGTCAGAAGCAGAAAGTGACATCATTGTCCTCACAGCAAGAAGGGCAGGAGATGCCTTGCCAGTCACCAAAAGGCCGTTCACACCTGGAGATGCTGAGGCATGAAACGAGGCCCTGCCAATCACGAGCAATCATACGGCAGCGCATGATAAAAAATGTGGATGGAATCTTTCAAAGAATGGAGGGACTGATGAAAAACCTGCATCAGCTTAGGGTAAAGTGGATATATTACTCACTCTCTCTCAAACACACACACACACACACACACACACACACACACACACACACACACACACACACACACACACACACACACACACTATCATTGCAGCTAGCTAGCACTTTCATGTTATGTTTTAAAAGAATGGCTTTGTGCACTTGTGAGATCCTGGTTAACTCCTTGTTTTCATTTTCATAGGAGATTGAAGCACTGTAGACTGCTTACAATGGTGAGAAAAAAGTTACCTGTCAGTCAGTTCAGATGACACCATCCATGGGTCTTCCTCCATTATCAGGACACCATCTATTTATCTTGGGTCGAGCGATGGTAAGTGTGTCAAAGAAGCAATTTATAAATACTGGGGCTAAATCTGTTTAATGCTGTACCACAATTCTTTTTGATTGTACCAAAAAAAAAGATCTAGTCTGGAATCACTGGGATAATTTGGGTTGAGTTTAAATGGAGCCCACTGTTATCACTCATAATCCGGTTTCAGTTGTGAACTGTCTTTTGTGATGTTTCTTTAACCCAGTCCCCCACTGCGAGTAAGCCTGAAAGGCTGGGCCAGGCCAGCACTGAAAGCATGCCTAGACTGCTCATGCTGTCCTCCACCAACGAGCTGCTCACATGCCTGGGTGTGTTCTTGTGCCGGCGTTGCTGCCTGCTGAAGGACCTGACTGCTGACGAGCCTGTGCAGTGGCTGCGCATTGTGGACCGCTACGTGACACTGACAGAATGGCAGGAGCAAAGCTTCCTCATTCCAAGCACCATGGTCTTTCTCTACATGCTGTGCCGTGACATCATTTCAGCTGAGGTGGCCACCAAGGAGGAGTTGCAGGCCGTGCTGCTCACATGCTTGTATGTGTCTTGCTCCTACATGTGTTAGGAGATCGGCTACCCAGCCAAAGCTTTCCTGGTGGAGGAAAACAAAGGGGCCTTCTGGGCCCGATCCCTGGACATTGCTAACCGCATGAGTGGCAAGATGCTGCAGATTAACAATGACCCGCAGTATTTTTGGCAGGTCTTCACTGACCTGAAGAACAAGATGGTTCATTAAAGGATTAAACAATAAAATATTTTATTAATTAAACATTTTGTTAAAAAGTTCAAGTTCAAGAGGTTTTATTGTCATTTCAGCTATATACAAGTACACAAAAAAAACAAGACAATGTTCCTCCAGGACCATGGTGCAACATAAAAACAACAGTGCAACAGACAACATGCTACACAAGTGCAAACAGTCCAATATACTGCAAAATGTCATTAAATAAACATTAAATAAACAATAATAAATACAGGACAGGACAAATACAAAATACAAAATGAGTAGACAGTGCAATTTAGTACAGTACACAGTACTGGGCATATGTAAAGCGAGTTGTGCATAGCAATCAGTGATATGCTACCCTGAACATAGCAGTCACCGGTAGCAGCCAGAACAGTTCAGAGTACAGTGCTGGTTTAGTACAGCACTAGTCCAATGCAAAACAATGTGTGAGTGTGTGTATAGATATGTATGTACGTATGTATGTGTGTGTGTGTGTGTGTTTGTGTGTGTGTGTGTGTGTGTGTGTGTGTGTGTGTGTGTGACTGTCTATAAGCATGTATAAAAGTGCCCATTTTGGAATCTGAATTGGAATTGGAGTTAGCCAGAGTTCAGGAGTCTAATGGCTTTAGGAACGACACTAGCGTTGATTTTGATTCTAGCCACAGTTCTAGTAATAAGCAGAGTTACAACTCTGCATGCAAAGTCACTGAACGTTTGACTGTTAATTCTGTAGCAAGCATAATTGAAAAAATTACATGTCCTAAATGCATGTGTGGTAAATACATTGACATTAGTATTTTTAATTAATTTCTAACATTCGGAGACATTCAGAGGTGTTTCTATTAGGCCCAGAGTTAGCTAGGTCCCCACTGTCTAATTACTCAATGAACCTCAATGGTCTCCCAATCACATCTTATCTAACGGTTAAAGATCTTGGAGTTATGGATCCCACTCTCTCGTTCAAAGCTCATGTAAATAAATAATGTTTCTAGGACCGCCTTTCTCCATTTTTAAATTGACTTTATTAAGAAAATTCAATTCAATTCAATACAAACACTCCATCACAAAAACCTCACAAACAATATCTACCAGAGGACACAGACTACCTTCACTCTATACATTAATAATTAACAATACAATTTACATCTGTAAATTAGGTATACATCCATTTATATGCCCAAAAGAGTCCAGGGAATTTTTCCTCTCATATCAAACGTCTTCAACCTTTTTAACTCACACACAATCTGTTTAAAAACTATTTCTGCAGGTATTATACATTGCTCAATAATCATCTTACATCGTGTTTTCCAAATCTTCGAATTTGGCACACAAACAATCATCCAACAAAGGTCCTTCACATTCTCAGTCAAATTCTCATTAAACACTCCATACATAATACTTTTCCTGTTACGATCCCATTTAAACCCAATACCTCTCATTTTCTCCCAAATTTCAATAGTCCTTGTGCACTGCAGTAATATATGTTCTATCATTTCATCAGCTATGCAATTTTACATCGTACAGGCAATCTTCCAACAGATATAAGCCATGCAGTATCTCGAACATTTTCCAAGATACTTTTAGACTGTACATTTTTAACACAGGTTTCACATTCTGTCACTGTCAGACCCTTATAATTGACATTCCCCCAAAATCACAGTCTTGTATTGTTTTATATATCATTTTATTTGGGGACTTATTCCAATCAATATTAAGCTGCCTATATTTAAACAAAAAATCTCCATATAGTAATTTAAAATAAGGAGCATGTTTCCTTGACTTACCTCTTTTCTTTCCACTGATTTACATCTCCTACCCAAATTGCTTTCTGAAATATAGCTTTCATTACATTTTTGCAAAAGGCATT
>NW_027658670.1:15000-24421 GCF_041902795.1 Electrophorus electricus | reverse complement strand
TTTGTCTGTAAATTTTCTCACAGAATGCATGAAAATTTGCGAGTTTACATTACTGTGGATGAATTATGGATGTATCCTAATTATTTTTTACGGCATCTAATTAATTCATCAGCTCGGCTGTAGGAGACCCTTGCAAGGCTTAAGGCGTAATGGTGCACATTTGTTCAGGGAGGATTTGATTATCTCACCAGACTGACTCTGGTCCAGATGTTTTCATCTGTATGTGCCGAAATATGGATAGTAGGAGAAGTGGAGAAGACCCACCTGCTTCCACTGACTGTCATAGGAATCTGGTCCATAAACATCTGGGAATCTGATCCAAAGCCATCTGGGAATCTATCCATAAACATTTGGGAATCCAGTTCATAGCCATTTGGGAATCCGGTTCATAGCCATTTGGGAATCCAGGCCATATCCATCTGGACATCTAGTCCATAAACATTTGGGAATCTGGCCCATAACCATTCAGGAATCTGGTCCATAACCATCCGGTCCATTTAGTTCCGTTTTATGTGGATGGTGCTTTTAACCACAGAGATGGTCTCAAAGCAACTCAATAGGTCAAGACCACCAGATAACAAGCAAAGGGTAAAGTACGGAAAGTTTGGGGTGGCACATAGAAGTCTGCAAAGGAGGCGACTCAAATGGAGCCCGTCTTTCTACGGCCAACACTGGATAATAATAATAACGCTTCCAAGAACATGATTCCTAACAGATAGGGTTCATTCCCAAGGCTGAGGGAGTGTTGAGAACGACACCATGTTCCTGTTTCTCAGTACTGCTAAAAAAAAAAACATGGTTTAATTGTCTGCTTCAAATCATAATAAGGCAGTCACTTTGGCCATATTTTTAAACATTTATTTATTTATTTATTTATTTATTTATATTTGCTTAGCTTGCAGCAGGTGCTTGTCGATCTCGGTGTGAGTGGCACCAGCACAAGGTTATCAATATTTCACAGCAGGCCGCCCTGCCATGTTTCCTCCCCCGACCTCATATTTCATCCTTTTTGTTTCATTGATCGGGTAACGATGCAGAACAGTTCATTGCGCTGCTCTATTATTTTAGCTGATGTTAGTATGTCAGTAGCAGTGAAGCCAGGCGAGCTAACACATTTCCCGAACACAGGAAACATGCCCCATGCACTTCTGTACATAACGTAAATACAGCTCTTGGAAGGGCTTGCCAGCAGATTCCGAAGTGACTGATAACAGCAGACAAGGCCTCTAACTATAGAATGAGTTACACTGGGTGTCAGGTGGCAGAAATACTCATAAGGTCACTGTAAGATATATGTACATGTTTGAGTTTCTCAGAGATCCATCTTGTGCACAGGGTGTCACAGTCTGTTACTTACTGCCTGGCCTTGAAACAGACAGGCCATGTATTTTCTGAATACCCTGTGCATTGCTTATAGGTACACCACACTGAGTAGTCAGTTAGCTAACAGTCTTTTGTCTGACAATCTCTTGTTCTCTACATAACTGTGCCATCTTTCTGCAGGTCTGTTTGGGGTGTTACCGCATGCATTTACAGTCCGGCTAACAACTGCCCTCCAACGCCAGATGCACTGCGAAGGAGGGTAATGTTGACACAGTGTAAACAGGGTACAGAAACTCGTCGCAGTCAGTCAACTGACTTCAGAGTAAAATAGTGGTGCCAGTTGTTACATCTTACGTCTTATGATTAACTGTAAAATGAACAGCAGCCTTGAAAGCAGATGCTGTTACAGCAGAAGTAAATCCACATGACCTGTAACTACTTTCTTCAGCTTTGATTAACATTTTTGGTTTATATAACTAGTTTAATTGGTTGTTTTTACAAGCATTTGGATCCCAGATATTCTAATGATAATATTTGATGTAACAGTTGCACCAAGAGAAACATATATTAATATACTTGCTGCTTAAAAATATTTGTGATTCATTATCCATCAAGGTGTAAGTATCAGTTGAACACGTTCACGGTTTTGTACAATAAAGTGGAGCGTCTGGTCGTCTTAGCTGCGGGACACGTTCTGGCCCTGCTTTGGCAGCGCTAATGCCTTTCTCTGCTAGCGTCTTGAGTCGTCGCGTCACGCAATTTCCTCTGCTTGGCGATTCTTCGTCACAAAGCTTTGGAGGTTTATGAGTAATTGCCACACGTGTGATTAATGTTTATTTACAACAAGATGTGTCAACACAAGCATATTGCGCTTATGTTGTTTTATCGCTGCAATTAAGCTGATTGCCAGGGAGAGGGAACGATAGGACGCGAAAAGCTCCCACACACCCGTGCCGCGCTCGCGCTGACTGAGGTGGTGGCTCTCATACAAAAGAAATGACTGCAGTTTGGTGTAATGCATGAAATCACACTTACTGCATTATCTCCTGAAAGGGGGACATTTCACTGCTTGGAATGTTTTTTCCCCCCCAAAGCCATTTCACGCATTTCCGCAGATGACTACATCTGAGGTTGAAGATCTTTATTAGGCTCTCTGAGTGACCCTGCATCGGCCACAACGATCACAGGATCAGAAGACGCTGAAACGCAAAACGGAATTGTGGACTTGCTGCCGGATCCCTGCGCCGGACACGTCAGGAGGTGATTCTTCATCGGTTTTAGGGGCCCAGTTGAAACATGGCCTGTTCTTGACCATATAAAGCACCAGTCCAAGCATTTTGGTTTACATTTACAGCGTTTGACAGACATGCGTATCCAGAACAGCTTAACATCAGTTGAACATGCTGACAGTTTTATGTACATAATGTGCAGCAGTTTATAGTCTATGTGTGAAGTGTGTTTAGTGTGTGGTGTACATTTCCCTATCTATCTCTGTCTATAATGTAGGTCATAATTCATGTCTTGAAAGCCATTCTGCACATGTCCCTAAACACATCCACACTCTCTCTCTCTCTCTTTCTCTCTCTCTCTCTCTCTCTCTCACACACACACACGCGCGCGCACGCGCACACACACACAATATACACACCCACACTCTCTCTCTCTCTCTCTCTCTCTCTCTCTCTCTCTCTCTCTCTCTCTCACACACACACGCGCGCACGCGCACACACACACACACAATATACACACCCACACCCACACAGCTAATAAAGGAAAGCTAGAGAATACAAATGTACTCTTTATTAAAAACTATATATATATATATATATATATATATATATATATATATATATATATATATATATATATATATATATAGGTTAGTACTGGTGTGGTTAGTGCTGGGGTGGTTAGTATTGGTGTGGTTAGTACTGGGGTGGTTAGTATTGGGGTGGTTAGTATTGGTGTGGTTAGTACTGGGGTGGTTAGTGTTGGGGTGGTTAGTATTGGGGCGGTTAGTACTGGGGTGGTTAGTTCTGGGGTGGTTAGTATTGATGTGGTTAGTACTGGGGTGGTTAGTATTGGTGTGGTTAGTACTGGGGTGGTTAGTATTGGTGTGGCTAGTTCTGGGGTGGTTAGTATTGGTGTGGTTAGTACTGGGGTGGTTAGTATTGGGGTGGTTATTATTGGGGTGGTTAGTACTGGGGTGGTTAGTATTGGTGTGGTTAGTACTGGGTGGTTAGTACTGGGGTGGTTAGTACTGGGGTGGTTAGTACTGGTGTGGTTAGTACTGGGGTGGTTAGTACTGGGTGGTTAGTACTGGGGTGGTTAGTACTGGGTGGTTAGTACTGGTGTGGTTAGTACTGGGTGGTTAGTACTGGGTGGTTAGTACTGGGGTGGTTAGTACTGGGTGGTTAGTATTGGTGTGGTTAGTTCTGGGTGGTTAGTATTGGTGTGGTTAGTACTGGGGTGATTAGTATTGGTGTGGTTAGTACTGGGGTGGTTAGTATTGGTGTGGTTAGTACTGGGTGGTTAGTACTGGGGTGGTTAGTATTGGGGTGGTTAGTTCTGGGGTGGTTAGTACTGGGGTGGTTAGTATTGGGGTGGTTAGTTTTGGGGTGGTTAGTATTGGGGTGGTTAGTACTGGGGTGGTTAGTATTGGGGTGTTTGGTACTGGGGTGGTTAGTATTGGTGTGGTAAGTACTGGGGTGGTTAGTACTGGTGTGGTTAGTACTGGGGTGGTTAGTACTGGGTGGTTAGTACTGGGGTGGTTAGTACTGGGTGGTTAGTACTGGGTGGTTAGTACTGGGGTGGTTAGTATTGGGGTGTTTGGTACTGGGGTGGTTAGTATTGGTGTGGTAAGTACTGGGGTGGTTAGTACTGGTGTGGTTAGTACTGTGGTGGTTAGTACTGGGTGGTTAGTACTGGGGTGGTTAGTACTGGGTGGTTAGTACTGGGTGGTTAGTACTGGGGTGGTTAGTATGGTTTCAGAGAGACACTCCTCGTCTTGTTGATTAAGTTGTTCTTGTCCTCACGCTCCTCTTGGGGCCTCTGCCCCACCAGGCAGCTGTTGGACTGTGGAATCAACTAACCTCGTAAAACGACTCTTCCTCACTGCACACTACACTGCACAATGCTACCCTTCCTCACTGCACAGTGGGGTATTTTCAAGCAAACCATACACACCAGAAAAAGAGTACAGGTCCACAAACACAAGAGTGTTTTGTGTTTTATGTTTTAATGTTTAAGGCTTGATGTGTTAAGGGTGACATTCAGAATATAATCTTCTTTTTTTCTTTTTTTGGAACCTTCAGAGCTGATCACACTTTATTATTCATTTTTCCTTTTTGCTCTTTTCTATCCTGGAATAGCCAAATAGGTTCAAATGGATGTGATAATCCTACATAATTATGCATTTACATAAACCCATTTATGCAGTAAAAATAGAAGCCCCTAAGAAGCACTGCTGACACCCTGACAATGAAGGAGCAACCTGCAGCCAGTTCAGCTAACTCCATCCACATGTGGGCAGTGTGTGTGTGTGTGTGTGTGTGTGTGTGTGTGTGTGTGTGTGTGTGTGGTACTTGTAATGTGGAGTACTTGTGCAGTTATGATGTTAGTATGATGTTCTGTGCACAACAGTGGAAACAGATGTACATCTATTGCAGTGATGCTGTGTGTGTGGGTGTGTGTGGGGGGATGTGGGTGAGGGAGGCTATGAGCTCAGTAGCTGAAGTTTGAAGTACTTGTTAAATGAGCCTCGACAGCAGAATCGCTGCTGTGGATTCAGGTCTCCTTCCACCACCTTTTCATGACAGCAGCAGTCACGCAGGGATCACGGAGGATGAACGAGAGCAAACATACTGGCACCATACTGGCATCATCTGGCATCATCCTGGCACCATACTAGCATCATCTGGCATCATCCTGGCATCATACTGGCATCATCTGGCATCATACTGGCATCATACTGGCATCATACTGGCACCATACTGGCACTTATTCTGGCATCATACTGGCACCATACTGGCATCATACTGGCACCATACTGGCATCATACTGGCATCATCTGGCATCATACTGGCACCATACTGGCATCATTTGGCATAATACTGGCGTCATACTGGCATCATACTGGCACCATACTGGCATCATACTGGCATCATCTGGCATCATACTGGCATCATACTGGCACCATACTGGCATCATCTGGCATCATACTGGCATCATACTAGCATTCTGAAATGAACACAGAACACAAGTAAGGTCCACTGTGTACTACAGTCACCACACACACACACACACACACACACACACTCACACACACAGAGTGCGTTGGCATCCACACTGCAAAACACGCAAACAGCTGACTTGTTTCCCAGAGATATAGTTAGCTCTTGATACTGCAGACTCTGACTCAGAAATCTTGGCACCACTCAAAGATCTCTGGTGTGACTGAAGGCCATTGATAGTTCTCCTTTCAGACAGCACAGATAACTCCCGCACACAAGCTAAAAGCAGAGAGGCACTGGACCAGTTCCACAACCTCCCCCATGAGATTAGCAGTAACCTGCAACTCCATGCAATAGAACCGGTCTAGAACTAAGGTGACAGGTTTTCACACCAAGAGCTGCAACACCCCCGCCCCCCATCACCACCACCATCCAGCGATCCAGCATTTCCATAACGACAGCATCTCCTGTTGTTTATCAGCCAGGTTAGCATGTCAGTGTAATTAGAATATAGCTGCTACCTCTTTTGATATAGACCAGAAAAATTGTTCACAACCCTGACAGCTATATGCTTGCCGTGATGTGTGCTGTTCTGATAACCAGCAGACATTGCCCGACCACGAGGAAGGCCAGGGGCCCAGTTCTGTAAATGGCTCTCGGAGTGGTTGAGTCTTGGGGCGTACACTAATCCGTGCTGGGAACTGGAAAGCCCAGATAAACCTCCACCTTCATGCTTAGATGGCCTTTTCCCCCGCACAGTTTCATCAGCTGGAAAAAATAGCCGAGGGCTGCCTGACTACACAAACTGAACCGCTTCCTGATTGGCTAGTATAAAACAACAATGCTCCTGATATACATAATATTTTAAAAACTTCTGCAAGTTGACATGGTGAGTCAGTGAATCTCTTGTGTGTGTTTGTGTGTGTGTGTGTGTGTGTGTGTGTGTGTGTGTGTGTGTGTGTGTGTGTGTGTAACGCAGTGGGGTAGCTCAAGTTGCTGTAAATTCTCTCTATAGTGAATCACTGTGAATCTTTGATCTGCAGTAGCATTAATAATAATAATACCCACAGTAGACATGGTATTGAAGCTGCAATCACAAAGTTGCAGGAGAGTTTAAAGTACAACAAAAGTTTTGAAATTCTAGCAGTGACCATGGAACGTGATGGTATGTTTTCCATATGCACAGTAGAAAACCCTAGACCTATCTGTTTCAGATCAAGACCTGCTCTGTTTCAGATCAAGACCTGCTATGTTACAGATCTAGATCCGCTATGTTTCAGATCAAGACCCGCTCTGTTTCAGATCAAGACCCGCTATGTTACAGATCAAGACCTGCTCTGTTACAGATCTAGACCTTCTCTGTTTCAGATCAAGACCTGCTATGTTATAGATCTAGATCCGCTATGTTTCAGATCAAGACCCGCTCTGTTTCAGATCTAGACCTGCTCTGTTTCAGATCAAGACCTGCTATGTTACAGATCTAGATCCGCTATGTTTCAGATCAAGACCCGCTCTGTTTCAGATCAAGACCCGCTATGTTACAGATCAAGACCTGCTCTGTTTCAGATCAAGACCTGCTCTGTTACAGATCTAGACCTGCTCTGTTTCAGATCAAGACCTGCAGTGTTATAGATCTAGACCCTGGCAGGCTGGCATGTTATTTCAGCTATTGCTCTCCTGACCTCAATGTCACTTCTTTTGCATTTGGTTTTTCAGTCTGTATTAATTAACAAATTTGCCACTTAATAAATATATGCAGAAATAAATAAATTCCAAGACCATGTAATCAACATTTATGTTACTATGGCAGAGGAAGGCATCTGCAGTAAACTCAGCAGGACCCCCCTTCAGGACCTCCCCCGTTCAGGACCTCCCCCTTCAGGACCTCCCCCGTTCAGGACCTCCCCCTTCAGGACCTCCCCCGTTCAGGACCTCCCCCACCTGCCCCCAAAAATCAACTGCCACTTTAACAATCTAACATAGTAGACAAACAAATGAACAAACAAACAAACAAATGAACAAACAAACAAATAATACCTAAAGTAAAATGAAGCAGGAAGTGAGGTACAGGGTATCTCAGGAAGTGAGGTACGGAGAATGGGGTATCTCACATCCTTTAGGTGGCCAGAATGAACATGCTTGGTACCATAACATAGTTATGGCTGTTCATTCATCCACATGATCTTAAACACCAGTCTCTCTCTCTCTCTCTCTCTCTCTCTCCAGGCTGTGATTTTCAGGATTCAGCCCTGAGCTGAGATACCACACACAGGTTTGGACTCCAGCTTCACAAACTGGAGATGCAAAGAGTGATACAGATATGAAATTCTACAGACAAGGAAATGGATCCAAAGGGGGTGAAATGTCAACACAACTTTTAAATAAAAGGTTCTGCTTGGAATTCTGGACATTTTGTTCACTTGTGACCCACTTATGTGAATTCCATGTGATACATGTCAAAGGTCAAACTATCAGACAGCATTTGTAACACTTTATCGATTAGTCAGCATTTTTCTGATTGTATTTCCTAAAACTAGTTGCTGTGTTATCGCAGGCAGAAGGAATATTTGAATATTGGACAAAACAATCAGAACTGTTCTCTCAAGTAGACAATGACTGATAGGTCGGTGCTACTGTAAAAGGATACCTGCTATGTAAACAACAATGTATCTTTGTTTGACCTATGCTGGGTAGAGACCAGATCATCCTGCCTTCTTTCTGTGTGTGTGTGTGTGTGTGTCTCTGTCTGTCTGTCTCTGCATTAGAATGTTCATTTAATTGTTAGATGTTTAGCATTCAATCACACATCAATCATTTCTAAACCCCAGAATTCATCATGGCACAGTGCATACCCTCTATGTGTTCCTTAAGTGTGTGTGTATGTGTGTGTGTGTGTGTGTGTGTGTGTGTGTGTGTGTGCATGCGTGTGTGTGTGTCTTCTTTCATTAGAATGTTAATTTAATTGCTGCATGTTTGCCTTACAATCACTCATCAATCATTTCTAAACCCCAGAATTCATCATGGCTCACAGCACAGCCATGTTACGTGCTTTCTAACGACAGTCTGACATAAATCTGTTTACATGATTATAACAGAACAATAATGTTATTACAGTTTTCCAATAATATGAACTCTAGCAAGAAAATAATCCCAAGCAAACAGCTCCATAGAATCCAATATACATCACCCGCATCCCTCTCTGTTCTACTGCACAGCTTATACAAGAACCTGCTTACTAGACAGCCATTGACCAAATTATTTTTACACACACACAGAGAGAGAGAGAGAGAGAGAGAGAGAGAGAGAGAGAGAGAGAGAGAGAGAGAGAGAGAGAGGAAGGAAGGAATTGGCAGAGATGTGGTGACTACAACTGAGAGGCATTTTTACAGCTCCACAGTCCACAGGTTTAGCTGCCCGACTAGGAAAGAAAGTGTTCAATACGCCCTACAGGCTTTTCTACAGGGAGGCGCCACGCCAGTATAAACAGCGCCAGTGCCCTGCTTCTGATCTGTGTCTTACAGATGGACAGAGTGTGTGTGTGTTTGTATTTATCGTGTATTTCTTTATTTGATAGCTCAGTAATCTGGGACAGACCCTGACTCATTACACTCCCTTTCCTTCTCACTGTGACACCCTACTCATGCTGAGTCATGGTGGGCTTCATTTCTTCACATCAGTTCTCAAATTTGTTATTTCTTACTTTGAATACTTAGCAGTTTGTGTTTTCTGATCCAAGCACACATGCTCATTCTCATTTGATATCCAGGCCATGCTGACCTTGCACCCTTAATATGCCCACCTGATCTGTGTGGTCAACGAGCACTTTCAGGGTGTGTACTACACTACTGTCAGAACAACTTCAAAAG